>NC_048568.1:36347500-36360000 GCF_013265735.2 Oncorhynchus mykiss
TCTCTTGTCTGTCTGTCCAGCTCATCCTCACTGTCCTCCACTGTATCATTCTTCATCTATTACCAGATCTCTCACTCTCTCTGTCTCTGCCTGCATCGCACCTTCTCCCTCTCCCTGTCTCTATCTCTGCCTGCATTGCTCCATCTCCCTCTTCCTGTGTCTATCTCTGCCTGCATTGCTCCTTCTCCCTCTCCGTGTCTCTATCTCTGCCTGCATTGCTCCTTCTCCTTCTCCCTGTCTCTATCTCTGCCTGCATTGCTCCTTCTCCCTCTCCCTGTCTCTATCTCTTGCCTGCATTTCTCCTTCTCCCTCTCCCTGTCTCTATCTCTGCCTGCATTGCTCCTTCTCCCTCTCCTTGTCTCTATCTCTTGCCTGCATTGCTCCTTCTCCCTCTCCCTGTCTCTATCTCTTGCCTGCATTGCTCCTTCTCCCTCTCCCTGTCTCTATCTCTGCCTGCATTGCTCCTTCTCCCTCCCCCTGTCTCTATCTCTGCCTGCATTGCTCATTCTCCCTCTTCCTGTCTCTATCTCTGCCTGCATTGCTCCTTCTCCCTCTTCCTGTCTCTATCTCTGCCTGCATTGCTCCTTCTCCCTCTCCCTGTCTCTATTTCTTGCCTGCATTGCTCCTTCTCCCTCTCCCTGTCTCTATCTCTTGCCTGCATTGCTCCTTCTCCCTCCCCCTGTCTCTATCTCTGCCTGCATTGCTCCTTCTCCCTCCCCCTGTCTCTATCTCTGCCTGCATTGCTCCTTCTCCCTCTCCCTGTCTCTATCTCTGCCTGCAATGCTCCTTCTCCCTCTCCCTCTATCTCTGCCTGCATCACTCCTTCTCCCTCTCCCTCTATCTCTGCCTGCATCACTCCTTCTCCCTCTCCCTGTCCCTATCTCTGCCTGCATCACTCATTCTCCCTATATCTCTGCCTGCCTCTCTCCTCCCTCTCTCTTTCTCTCTCCTCTCCTTCTTTCTGCTGTTCCTTCTACCTTCACAACCTCTCCCAATCTCTCTCTCTCTCTTTCGATCTCTCCCTCCCTCAACCCCTCTCTCTCTCTCTCTCTCTCTCTCTCTCTCTCTCTCTCTCTCTCTTGCTCTCTCTTCCACTCTCTCACTCCATCCCTTTATTTCAGACTGAGCTTCTATTTCCTCAGTATCTTCTCTCCTCTCAGACAGACAAAGAGACAGAGCAATCATCATTTATCATGTTGCCCTGAGCTGTCGACGGCGTTCAAAGCATGAGTTAGACCGAGAGGCGAAGGGGCGGCTGCTGCAGAGAAAGGGGCTGCTTATCTCTCTCTCTGTGTCTCTGTGCATGTGGAGAAAATAGGATTGTAGGCCTGTAGGAAAGAGAGTGTGAGAGAAAGAGACATAGAGATAAAGAGAGAGATTGTTTTGGAGATAGAGAGGTAATCATGTTTGGCCAGTAGGGTACATGAGTATTTATCAGCAGCATGCCACCCTGCATACCATTGCTGGCTTGCTTCTGAAGCTAAGCAGGGTTGGTCCTGGTCAGTTCCTGGATGGGAGACTTGTTCGGAATCCACTCCTGTGTTGTCTTGGCTGTGTGCTTAGGGTCATTGTCTACTGGAAGTGGTGGAAGTGGTGTTGGAGGGCCAGCAGGAGGCACTCTTTCCTTTGGTCTAAAAAAATATCCCAATTCCCCAGGGCAGTGATTGGGGACACTGCCCTGTGTAGGGTGCCATCTTTCAGATGAGACGTTAAACGGGTGTCCTGACTCTCTGAGGTCATTAAAGATCCCATGGCACTTATCATAAGAGTTGGTGCTGTCCTGGCTAAATTCCCAATCTGGCCCTCAAACCATCCCGGTCACCTAATAATCCCGAGTTTACAATTGGCTCATTCATCCCCCTCCTTTCCCCTGTAACTATTCCCCAAGTCGTTGCTGTAAATGAGAATGTGTTCTCAGAGCAAGAGGAGCTGCACACAAACAGAGAAACAAGAGAGCGAGAGAAGGGCACAGAGAAAGGGAGAGAGAGATTATGAATGAGAAAAAGACAGTGAGAGAGAGACAAAGAGCGAGAGACATACAGAGCGAGAGAGACAGAGGGAGAGAGAGACAGAGGCACAGAAAGGGAGAGAGACAGAAAGAGAAAGAGAGAGAGAGACAGAGAGGGAGAGAAAGAGAGAGACAGAGACACAGAAAGAGAGAGAGAGAGACAGAGACACAGACAGAGAGAGACAGAAAGATACACAGAGAGAGACACACAGAAAGAGAGACAGAGCGGGAGACAGAGAGAGGCACAGAAAGAGAGAGAGACACAGAACGAGAGAGAGACAGAAAGAGAGACAGAGAGACACAGAAAGAGAGCGAGAGAGACACGGAAAGAGAAAGAGAGAGGGAGACAAACAGAAAGAGAGAAATACAGAAAGAGAGAGAAACAGATGTTTAGCTGAGCGGGGCACGTTGCAGAATGGATGAATGGGTCTAGAGGGAACGTAACATGCAGTTATACTGTATCTATGTACGTCAAATGCTTTGTTCCTTTTGATGGCATGTTCCTCTCTCTCTCGCTCCCACAGAGCTTGGCCCAGCTCCATCTCCCATCATGCCTGGTTGGATGTCACCCTGAAACAGCCGACAGCTAGACAGCAGCACACTGAAGGATCATGCCATTTCAAATTGGATCATCGGATCAAAAACTCTCGCTCTGTTTGATAGCAGTAGCCCTGACGGCATGGACAGGGGTCTGAGAGGTTTAGTCCGTCTCTTAGCTGTAAATATTTACCTTGATCGTTTTTTAAAAGTGTGTCTAACCTCACAGAAAATATTTTTTGAAGTCCAAGGGCCCCTATGTAAGGACGTTTGACGATCTCAAAGCAAAATAACGGGGATGATGTCTAGTTTATTTTGTTTTTTCTTGCTGGAATGGCAACGTCATGATAGGTGTGCAAACCGATGAAGTAGTTGTGGTAGAAAAACACACCACAGAGATTATTGTATCGACAACGGCTCTGAGATCACAGACATTTGGACAACATGTAAAAACAAATGAGAAAACCTCAAACTTCCATCTGCCTTTTGGCCGTTCACCACTAAAAGGTGGTAAGATGTTCAATGAACAGTCCCCGAGCCTGTCTGTTCTGGAAGAACTAGCCCATTAAGAGACCAACAAACACCTCTTCTGATCCCTATTCACCAGCCAATGAACAGTCCCCGAGCCTGTCTGTTCTGGAAGAACTAGCCCATTAAGAGACCAACAAACACCTCTTCTGATCCCTATTCACCAGCCAATGAACAGTCCCCGAGCCTGTCTGTTCTGGAAGAACTAGCCCATTAAGAGACCAACAAACACCTCTTCTGATCCCTATTCACCAGCCAATGAACAGTCCCCGAGCCTGTCTGTTCTGGAAGAACTAGCCCATTAAGAGACCAACAAACACCTCTTCTGATCCCTATTCACCAGCCAATGAACAGTCCCCGAGCCTGTCTGTTCTGGAAGAACTAGCCCATTAAGAGACCAACAGACACCTCTTCTGATCCCTATTCACCAGCCAATGAACAGTCCCCGAGCCTGTCTGTTCTGGAAGAACTAGCCCATTAAGAGACCAACAGACACCTCTTCTGATCCCTATTCACCAGCCAATGAACAGTCCCCGAGCCTGTCTGTTCTGTAAGAACTAGCCCATTAAGAGACCAACAGACACCTCTTCGGATCCCCATTCACCAGCCAATGAACAGTCCCCGAGCCTGTCTGTTCTGTAAGAACTAGCCCATAAAGAGACCAACAGACACCTCTTCTGATCCCTATTCACCAGCCAATGAACAGTCCCTGAGCCTGTCTGTTCTGTAAGAACTAGCCCATAAAGAGACCAACAGACACCTCTTCTGATCCCTATTCACCAGCCAATGAACAGTCCCTGAGCCTGTCTGTTCTGTAAGAACTAGCCCATAAAGAGACCAACAGACACCTCTTCTGATCCCTATTCACCAGCCAATGAACAGTCCCTGAGCCTGTCTGTTCTGTAAGAACTAGCCCATTAAGAGACCAACAGACACCTCTTCTGATCCCTATTCACCAGCCAATGAACAGTCCCCGAGCCTGTCTGTTCTGTAAGAACTAGCCCATTAAGAGACCAACAGACACCTCTTCTGATCCCTATTCACCAGCCAATGAACAGTCCCTGAGCCTGTTCTGTAAGAACTAGCCCATAAAGAGACCAACAGACACCTCTTCTGATCCCTATTCACCAGCCAATGAACACACACACACACACATACACGCACACACACACGCACACACACACACACACAAACACACACGCACACACACACACACACAAACATCTGTGTGCACACAGGCAGGCAGACACGCGTGCACAAGCACACACACAGGCTTTCCCGGTTCAGCATTCATGGAGTGCGAGGGAGGTAATCGATGAGGGTGCAGCCTAACCCGTAATTACTCAAGACATGACAATGCTTTTACAAGTGAGGGGGCCAAAAAATCTATCATTGTTGAATTACTAATCACTGAATGCAAATTACAAGAGGGAGAAGAAAAATTCATTATCACATATTCGATCTCTCTTTCAAGTATGCAGACTGAATAGAAAGGAACTTGATGTTATCACTTGGATAAAATGACAAAATGCTCTCTGTTTTCTAACTTTTTAAGTGTTCAAACAGGAAAAGGAATTCATCAAGCATTTAGCAACTTTTCTGGTTAGAGTTGATCAGAGTCAATGACCACAGTTAAATGCACACAATAATGTAGTTAATTTAAAAACGTTTACATGCTTTGCACTTCACTCACGCATAAGAGGGAGGCTTAGGATACCCGGTCCTGGCACTACCCGGTGCTGGCACTGCCCGGTGCTGACACTGCCGGTGCTGACACTGCCCGGTGCTGACACTGCCCGGTGCTGACACTGCCCGGTGCTGACACTACCCGGTGCTGACACTACCCGGTGCTGACACTGCCAGGTTCTGACACTACCCGGTGCTGACACTACCCGGTGCTGGCACTGCACTACCCGGTGCTGGCACTACCCGGTGCTGACACTACCCGGTGCTGACACTGCCCGGTGCTGACACTACCCGGTGCTGACACTACCCGGTGCTTGCACTACCCGGTGCTGACACTACCCGGTGCTGACACTACCCGGTGCTGACACTGCCCGGTGCTGGCACTACCCGGTGCTGACACTACCCGGTGCTGACACTGCCAGGTGCTGACACTACCCGGTGCTGACACTACCCGGTGCTGGCACTGCACTACCCGGTGCTGGCACTACCCGGTGCTGACACTACCCGGTGCTGACACTGCCCGGTGCTCACACTACCCGGTGCTGACACTACCCGGTGCTTGCACTACCCGGTGCTTGCACTACCCGGTGCTGGCACTACCCGGTGCTGACACTACCCGGTGCTGACACTACCCGGTGCTTGCACTACCCGGTGCTTGCACTACCCGGTGCTGACACTACCCGGTGCTGACACTGCCAGGTGCTGACACTACCCGGTGCTGACACTACCCGGTGCTGGCACAGCACTACCCGGTGCTGGCACTACCCGGTGCTGACACTACCCGGTGCTGACACTGCCCGGTGCTGGCACTACCCGGTGCTGACACTACCCGGTGCTGACACTACCCGGTGCTGACACTACCCGGTGCTTGCACTACCCGGTGCTGACACTACCCGGTGCTGACACTACCCGGTGCTGACACTACCCGGTGCTAACACTACCCGGTGCTAACACTACCCGGTGCTGACACTACCCGGTGCTGACACTACCCGGTGCTGATACTACCCGGTGCTTTCACTACCCGGTGCTGACACTACCCGGTGCTGACACTACCCGGTGCTGACACTACCCGGTGCTAACACTACCCGGTGCTGACACTACCCGGTGCTAATACTACCCGGTGCTGACACTACCCGGTGCTGACACTACCCGGTGCTGACACTACCCGGTGCTGACACTACCCGGTGCTAACACTACCCGGTGCTGATACTACCCGGTGCTTTCACTACCCGGTGCTTTCACTACCCGGTGCTGGCACTACCCGGTGCTGACACTACCCGGTGCTGACACTACCCGGTGCTGACACTACCCGGTGCTGACACTACCCGGTGCTGACACTACCCGGTGCTAACACTACCCGGTGCTGATACTACCCGGTGCTTTCACTACCCGGTGCTGGCACTACCCGGTGCTGACACATGTGCTTGAACGCCGATTAAACTGTTTACTTGTCCTAAGAATTTGAAAGATTGCTCAGAAAACCAGGTGTTTCAATCAGTGTATGCTAACTTTGATCATGACCACATGCCGATTAAGATAAGCAGGCCTTCTGCCAAAATCAGTTCAATACCTCTTTTTGTGTGCATGTAGATGTACTTTGACTGCATGAAAACTAGCTCTTTAGGAAGGTCCAGAGAGCAAACATTTAACACTGGCACAAACTGCAGCTAGTATTGATGATGACGTTTCTCCACTACATTGAGTGTACAAAACATTAAGAACACCTAATATTAAGAAGTACCCCACCCCCTTTTGCCCTCAGAACAGCCTCATTTTGTCAGGGCATTGGACTCTACAATGTGTCTAAAGCTTTCCACAGGGATGCTGGACCATGTTGACTCCAATGTTTCCCACAGTTGTGTAGTGGACCAATCTTGACACACACAGGAAACTGTTGATCGTGAAAAAACCCAGTAGTGTTGCAGTTCTTGACACAAACCCGTGCGCCTGGCTCCTACCTACCTGTTCTAAGGCACTATTTTGCCTTGCCCGTTCACCCTCTGAATGGCACACATACACAATCAATACCTCAATTGTCTCAACTCTTAAAAATCCTTATTTAACCTGTCTCCTCCACTTCATCTACACTGATCGATGTGGATTTATCAAGAGATACAGCTTTCACCTGTATTCGCCTGGTGAGTCTATGTCGTGGGAAGACAATGTTGTATACTCAGTGTAGACTAGTCTAATGGGTCAGACATCATTAGGAACAGCCTACTGGGGCAATAAACAAAGAGAAGACAAAGTACACTTGTTCTACAAGTCCTAAACGTGAGTCACTAAAGGATCATTCTGCAAGACTGCATAATAATGTTTAAAGTCTGCTAGGCTAGGAAGATAGGTGCAGACCTCCATACAAAATATAGTTAGGAGAACAATTGAACCCATCCTCGCTTGTGTTAGCGAATAATAAAGAAAATGTAAGAAGGAAGGTTAAAAAAAAGGAACATGAGAGAGAGAGAGAGAGAGAGAGAGAGAGAGAAAGCGAGAGAGAGAGCGAGAGAGAGAGAAAGCGAGAGAGAGAGAGAGAGAGAGAGAGAGAGAGAGAGAGAGAGAAAGCGAGAGAGAGAGCGAGAGAGAGAGAAAGCGAGAGAGAGAGAGAGAGAGAGAGAGAGAGAGAAAGCGAGAGAGAGAGAAAGCGAGAGAGAGAGAGAGAAAGAGAGAGAGCAGTAGGACAACAGAGAGAGAAAGACAGATGAAAAAGAAGAGAGAGAGCGAGAGAGAGCGAGAGAGCGAGAGAGAGGGAGAGAGAGAGGGAGAGAGAAATCGAGAGAGAGAGAGAGAGAGAGAGCGAGAGAGAGAGAAAGCGAGAGGGAGAGCGAGAGAGCGAGAAAGCGAGAGAGAGAAAGAAAGAGAGAGAGAGAGAAAGTGAGAGAGAGAAAGCGAGAAAGCGAGAGAGAGATAAAGCGAGAAAGAGCGAGAGAGAGAGAGAAAGCGAGAGAGAGAGAGAAAGAGAGAGAGAGAGAGAGAGAAAGAGAGAGAGAGAGAAAGCAAGAGAGAGAGAAAGCGTGAAAGAGAGAGAGAGAGAGAGAGAACGGGAGAGAGAGAAAGAGAGAGAGAGAGAAAGAGAGAGAGAGAGAGAGAAAGCGAGAGAGAGAGAGAGAAAGAGAGAGAGAGAAAGCGAGAGAGAGAGAGAGAGAGAGAGAGAGAGAGAGAAAGCGAGAGAGAGAAAGCGAGAGAGAGAAAGTGAGAGAGAGAAAGAGAGCTTGACGGAAATGGTTTTCTGTATCTGTACTTTCCCTGACCCCTACACAAACAACTGGGCAGACAAGACAAGAGGACAGTGGTCGCCTGGAGCTCTCTGGATTCAGATGTAATCTTATTTCCAGTTCTAGGAGGTCGCTAGCAGCTAGCGTACTATTGGGCTGGTATGTCACAGGGTTGAGGAAGGGAGAAATGGGCCAAGTCTGTGTAAGATGTGTAAGAAACCTTAGGGGAGGCTGTTTCAAATAAAGCACTACAAATGTCATCATCCAAGTCCTGCCTGTCTTTAGCTACGTCAGCCATTTTGAATCCCAGGCTTTCTATCAGGTCCTGTGGGCTTTTCTGCATAGCTAACCAGAACTAAGGAGTGGAGGATTGGCTCTCAAACCCCTGTTGACTCAACAAGATATCAAAGTCTGACTTCATGTCCCAAAGTCTTTGGACAAATGTCTATTTTTGACGAATAAATTGACTTAATTTCTGACTTTCTGTGACAAATATGTTAAGTTTAGGTACACTGAAATAACTCTTACGGTTAAATTAAGGCATTAATACCCAGTGGATTAAGTTAAGTATTAAGGTTTAGGATAGAGTTAAACCAGAAACAACTATAGGGTTAAGTTAAGGCATTAATTCAGACTGGTTAAGTTAAAGTGGAATTGACAGCGTTTTAACTACTTTGCAGATATGAAACAAACCGACAATCACAATATCAATCCAAAATATTGACTCTGTACCGGTACAGAGTCAATATATACAGGGGGGTGCCGGTACAGAGTCAATATATACAGGGGGGTGCCGGTACAGAGCCAATTATACAGGGGGGTGCCGGTACAGAGTCAATATATACAGGGGGGTGCCGGTACAGAGTCAATATATACAGGGGGGTGCCGGTACAGAGTCAATATATGCAGGGGGGTGACGGTACAGAGTCAATATATACAGGGTGGTGCCGGTACAGAGTCAATATATACAGGGAGGTACCGGTACAGAGTCAATATATACAGGGGGGTACCGGTACAGAGTCAATATATACAGGGTGGTGCCGGTACAGAGTCAATATATACAGGGAGGTGCCGGTACAGAGTCAATATATACAGGGGGGTGTCGGTACAGAGTCAATATATACAGGGGGGTGTCGGTACAGAGTCAATATATACAGGGGGGTGTCGGTACAGAGTCAATATATACAGGGGGGTGTCGGTACAGAGTCAATATATACAGGGGGGTGCCGGTACAGAGTCAATATATACAGGGGGGTGTCGGTACAGAGTCAATGTGCGGGAGCACCGGTTAGTTGAGGTAATATGTACATGTAGGTGGAGTTAATTGAAGTGACTATGCATAGATGACAACAGAGAGTGGCAGTGGTGTGGAGGGGGGTGGGACGACAATGTGAATAGTCTGGGTGGCCATTTGACTAGATGTTCAGGAGCCTTATGGCTTGGTGGTAGAAGCTGCTGAGAAGCCTCTTGGACCTAGACTTGGCAGTCCGGTACCGCTTGCCATGCAGTAGCAGAGAGAACAGTCTATGACTAGGGTGGCTGGAGTCTTTGACAATTTTCAGGGCCTTCCTCTGACACCGCCTGGCGAAGAGGTCCTGGATGGCAGGAAGCTTGGCCCCAGTGTAGTACTGGGCCGTTCGCACTACCCTCTGTAGTGCCTTGCGGTCGGAGGCTGAGCAGTTGCAACCACAGGCAGTGATGCAACCCGTCAGGATGCTCTCCTGACTGGACTAGCTAGCCTATCTATTATATAAGTTAGCTATACACATGGAGCCTAACGTTAGCTAGCTAGCTAATGGGAGGATTTGTTATTGGACGAGTTGGTGAGTGGCCGACTTCTCCTCCATTTTGTTTTTCTGTGGCTACAGCTAGAGATGCAGGCATGATTTGGTTAGCCACCAAGAAATGCAAATTACTTTGCTAGCTAGTTATGCTGAACTTGAATGACTGTTATCCACAGTTAGCATATCCCTTAGTTGTCAATCAAATTTATTTGGTATCGTTCAAATGGGCTGTCAGGCAAGTTCCCATTAAATTGTCAAAAAGTGGCTTGAGACAAGTCCCATCATTTATAAGCGCCATTTGAACGCAATTAGCTGAAAACATCTGAGAGAGTTTATCTACTGTTTCCTAACATTGTTGAACTTGTTGTTGGTGATGTGCATAGGTAACTGAGGGTGTGATGTCCTTGTGATGTCATAATGGGGTATTGTGATGTCATCATGGGGTATTGTGATGTCATCATGGGGTATTGTGATGTCATCATGGTGTATTGTGTGTAGATGGGTGAGAAAAAAACAAATATTTTATCAATTTTGAATTCAGGCTGTAATGCAAACAAATGTGGAAAAAGTCAAGAGGTATGAATATTTTCTGAAAGCACTGTTAATAGTGAGCAATATGTTTGGAATGTGAATCGCAATAAAATCACAGTATGGAATCGCAATACATACAGTGGTTCTTCGTTTAAAAGTTTTGAGCTTATTTTTTGTTTTGAGACTGTTTGTGGTAGATGGTGGCAGATTGTTGTAAATTGTGTCATTCTGGCCACAATGGCTGACACTCAAACAACGTGTCATATAATTCTGCGGCACCCTGCAAGCTGTGTTGCAGTAGGCCACAATTTCTAAAGGAAGAACCACTGTATGCTGTAGAATCATGAGAATCATGAAAATCGCAATGAATATTGTATCGGAACGTAAGTATTGTGATGATATTGTATCGTGAGGTCCCTGGCAATTCCCAACTCTAGCATATACCCTTTAAGACTGGGGGGGAATAGACTGGAGCAAGGGGCAAAGCATCATTTCACCAGTTCACATCTGTTCTCACGTCAGTAAATTGGAGTGCTTGGCAGCATGCTAGTGTCCTTCGTCCCACTGTGGGATAGAACCAAGCATGGGCTGTATACTCATCCACTACCTACTGATATTATGACTTAACAGCCTTGTCAGTTGACCTTTGTAAACAGGTGATGTCCAGTGGGTCTAACAGAGGTCTAACTTTCACAGTTCCCAATTCACTCCCTGGACCTTTCCCTTAGGCCCTAACCCTTTGGCCCTAACCCTTAGGCCCTAACCCTTAGGCCCTAACCCTTTGGCCTTAACCCTTAGGCCCTAACCCTTTGGCCCTAACCCTTAGGCCCTAACCCTTAGGCCCTAACCCTTAGGCCCTAACCCTTAGGCCCTAACCCTTAGGCCCTGAACCTTCGATGTTTGCAGATATGTAAGGTGGAAGAAATATTGGCAGAAGCTCCACCATTACACTGCTTGTACTTATCCAGACCCTTCAGATCTGCGAACATCAAAGAGTCACCATTGAAGAAGGCAAGGGAATGAATTGGGACCAACTCTTTCTCATTAACACAAGTTAACAATCAGGTCAAAGGTTAGTGTTTGAGATGCCAGACGGATATATTGGTTGGTACCTGCGGGGAAGTGTTCGTTGATTGGCCAGTTGTCCACCTGCAGGGTGGCGTTTCCCCCATTCCTTGTGAATCGAACCAGGTGATATTTCCCGTCATTGATCGCAGTGTTTAACTCCTTCACACTGATGTCCACCGTGCCGATGTTGAACGTCACGCCCACCTTGCCTTCCGTCTGGAAGGAGACGGAAGAAGAAAAATAAATGTATTCAAATATATCAACAACTTTTTTGTTACAGGCAACCTGGAGAAGCAACGTGCAGCAGGGCGAAGAATCGTTCATCCTGATCACATAATACTGAGGATATCTTTGGGAGAAAACGTGATTTGTAGATCAGTGACTCTGTGCAGTGCAGTCGACGTCAAACACGCACAACATGTCTTTATTAGCTGGTATCAACCACTTTCATTCAGCAGGCAGTATTCTGGATGATCATTGATTTTTTCTCCCCCCATTGGTAAAATGTGTCAATATGAGATGCCACATCTTACATGTAGAATAGCAGAGATGCTCAGAACAATAGCATGTTCAATGCCTGGCTCAATATGAGATGCCACATCTTACATATAGAATAGCAGCGATGCTCAGAACAATAGCATGTTCAATGCCTGGCTGAGAACCAATTCCCATCATGAGCTTCATATCTACAATCAATGCAGAAATCTCCATTGCATTTGTAATATCGTGATACCAGGGAAGACCAGGAATCCAGATCTTTGCAGAAGATGTCAACTGATAGCAGTGTTTGATTCAGTACTGTTGCGACAACAACAAACAGCATGCAGTAGAGGACACGACAGTAACAGAAAAAGTTCAACAACCCATTTAAACATGACTTTGTTAATTAATCTATCTCCCCCCTGTCCTCTCACTGAGCTATGAACGAACTCCTAGAAACATACACAACTATACTCCTTACAATAAAACAAGGTATTGGCCATGCCTTCTACTACAGGTGGTGTGCTAGTATTGCCATGGTAACATAACCACGTGTCCCAATGTCTTCACATCCATACAGTGTCACGGAATAGTAGACAATATACAGTGCCTTGCGAAAGTATTCGGCCCCCTTGAACTTTGCGACCTTTTGCCACATTTCAGGCT
>NC_048568.1:36365000-36417500 GCF_013265735.2 Oncorhynchus mykiss
ATTTACTGTGTTCAATGAGGCCTCTCCTCCTGGTTACACTAGTCACCATATCCTCCTCGCATCCCGCAAAGGCGGTGGTGTTGCTGACATTTATTACAGCAAATTTAAAATTGCAATTTTCATATTTGAGCTTCTAGTCATGAAATCTATGCAGCCTGCTCAATCATTTGTTATAGCTAGTGTTTTATTACAGGCCTCTGGGGCCTTATACACCATTCCCTGAGTTCCCTGAGTTCCCTGAGTTCCCTGAGTTCGCTGAGTTCCCTGAGTTCCCTGAGTTCCCTGAGTTCCCTGAGTTCCTTGAGTTCCCTGAGTTCCCTGAGTTCCCTGAGTTCCCTGAGTTCCCTGAGTTCCTTGAGTTCCCTGAGTTCCCTGAGTTCCTATCGGACCTTGTAGTCATGGCAGATAATATTCTAATTTTTGGTGACTTTAATATTCACATGGAAAAGTCCACAGACCCACTCCAAAAGGCTTTTGGAGCCATCGTCGACTCAGTGGGTTTTGTCCAACATGTCTACTCACACCTACTCACTGTCACCGTCATACTCTGGACCTAATTTTGTCCTGTGGAATAAATATTGTGGATCTAAATGTTTTTTCTTCATAATCCTGGACTATTGGACCAGCATCTTATTACATTTGCAATCGCAACAAATAATCAGCTCAGACCCAAACCAAGGATCATCAAAAGCTGTGCTATAAATTCTCGGACAACCCAAAGATTCCTAGATGCCCTTCCAGACTCCCTTCACCTACCCAAGAGTACAACAATCGGTTAACCACCTAACTGAGGAACTAAATTCAACCTTGCACAATATCCTAGATGCAGTCTGATATATCTGGTGTAATTCTCCTGTCTCATCTGGTGTCCTGTGGGAATTTAAGTAGGCTCCCTCTAATTCTCTCTCTCCCCCTCCCCTCCCGAAGCACCTGAGCACTGGGACCATGCCTCAGGACTACCTGCCTGATGAATCCTGGCTGTCCACAGTCCACCTGGTCGTACTGCTGATCCAGTTTCAACTACTTGACCTTTCAAGAGCAGCTCACTGACTACACCTAGTGACCCATAGAGGCGAGCTTACTGACTACACCTAGTGACCCGTAGAGACCAGCTCACTGACTACACCTAGTGACCCGTAGAGACCAGCTCACGGACTACACCTAGTGACCCGTAGAGACCAGCTCACTGACTACACCTAGTGACCCGTAGAGACCAGCTCACTGACTACACCTAGTGACCCGTAGAGACCAGCTCACTGACTACACCTAGTGACCCATAGAGACCAGCTCACTGACTACACCTAGTGACCCGTAGAGACCAGCTCACTGACTACACCTAGTGACCCCTAGAGACCAGCTCACTGACTACACCTAGTGACCCGTAGAGACCAGCTCACTGACTACACCTAGTGACCCGTAGAGACCAGCTCACTGACTACACCTAGTGACCTGTAGAGACGAGTGTACGAGATAAGTGAAAAGTCAACACGCTCACATCATTAATAAAAAACAATTCTCTCTCTCTCTCAACAATCTTTCATCTCAGCTCATAATGGAGGGAGGCAGTAAATCATGGAAAATGCATCTTCTTAAAGTGCCTGGTCTTAAGGAAGGAAGGACTGCAACATCACTACTGAACACTGTCCCACTATGAGAGACGCTAAGAGCTTCTCATGACTACTGAACGCTGTCCCACTATGAGAGACGCTAAGAGCTTCTCATGACTACTGAACGCTGTCCCACTATGAGAGACGCTAAGAGCTTCTCATGACTACTGAACGCTGTCCCACTATGAGCGACGCTAAGAGCTTCTCATGACTACTGAACGCTGTCCCACTATGAGAGACGCTAAGAGCGTCTCATGACTACTGAACGCTGTCCCACTATGAGAGACGCTAAGAGCTTCTCATGACTACTGAACGCTGTCCCACTATGAGAGACTCTAAGAGCTTCTCATGACTACTGAACGCTGTCCCACTATGAGAGACGCTAAGAGCTTCTCATGACTACTGAACGCTGTCCCACTATGAGAGACGCTAAGAGCTTCTCATGACTACTAAACGCTGTCCCACTATGAGAGACGCTAAGAGCTTCTCATGACTACTGAACGCTGTCCCACTATGAGAGACGCTAAGAGCTTCTCATGACTACTAAACGCTGTCCCACTATGAGAGACGCTAAGAGCTTCTCATGACTACTGAACGCTGTCCCACTATGAGAGACGCTAAGAGCTTCTCATGACTACTGAACGCTGTCCCACTATGAGAGACGCTAAGAGCTTCTCATGACTATTAAACGCTGTCCCACTATGAGAGACGCTAAGAGCTTCTCATGACTATTAAACGCTGTCCCACTATGAGAGACGCTAAGAGCTTCTCATGACTACTGAACGCTGTCCCACTATGAGAGACGCTAAGAGCTTCTCATGACTACTGAACGCTGTCCCACTATGAGAGACGCTAAGAGCTTCTCATGACTACTGAACGCTGTCCCAGTATGGGAGACGCTAAGAGCTTCTCATGATCACTGAAGGAAGTCACGGTTAAAAAGGGAACCGTGTCCGAGGAGTGTAGTACATGACCAGAAACAAACACACACACGTACACAAACAAACACACACACACACACAAACACACAAACACACACATAAACACACACAAACACTGTAGCCTAGAAGTTGAACTGAAAGGGATAAAAGCAGAAACAAATGTTTGAGGACATCATGCTGTTCTGAATAGTGAATAACAAACACATTTTCCAAAAACAGAAACATGTCTCATAGTATAGACAAATGCGAAAAACACAGGCATGGTGGGATTAGCTCTGTGTGGTAGTACCCCAGGGCATGGTGGGATTAGCTCTGTGTGGTAGTACCCCAGGGCATGGTGGGATTAGCTCTGTGTGGTAGTACCCCAGGGCAAGGTGGGATTAGCTCTGTGTGGTAGTGCACCAGGGCATGGTGTGATTAGCTCTGTGTGTGGTGATGACCAAGGGCATGGTGGGATTAGCTCTGTGTGGTAGTGCCCCAGGGCATGTGGGATTAGATCTGTGTGGTAGTGCCCCAGGGTATGGTGGGATTAGCTCTGTGTGGTAGTGCCCCAGGGCATGGTGGGATTAGCTCTGTGTGTGGTAGTGCCCCAGAGCATGGTGGGATTAGCTCTGTGTGTGTTGGTGCCCCAGGGCATGGTGGGATTAGATCTGTGTGGTTGTGCCCCAGGACTTGGTGGGATTAGCTCTGCGTGTGGTGGTGCCCCAGGGCATGGTGTGATTAACTCTGTGTGTGGTGGTGCTTCAGGTATTGGTGGCATTAGCTTTGTGTGTTGTAGTGCCCCAGGGCATGGTGCGATTAGCTCTGTGTGTGTTGGTGCCACAGGGCATGGTGGGATTAGCTCTATGTGTGGTGTTGCCCCAGGGCATAGTGGGATTAGCTCTGTGTGTGGTAGTGCTCCAGGGCATGGTGGGATTAGCTCTGTGTGGTAGTTGTCCTGAGGCATGGTGGGATTAGCTCTTTGTGGTAGTGCCCCAGGGCATGGTGGGATTAGCTCTGTGTTGTAGTGCCCCAGGTCATGGTGGGATTAGTTTTGTGTGTGGTGGTGCCCCAGGACATGGTGGGATTAGCTCTGTGTGTGTTGGTGCACCAGGGCATGGTGGGATTAGATCTGTGTGGTTGTGCCCCAGGACTTGGTGGGATTAGCTCTGCGTGTGGTGGTGCCCCAGGGCATGGTGTGATTAACTCTGTGTGTGGTGGTGCTTCAGGTATTGGTGGCATTAGCTTTGTGTGTTGTAGTGCCCCAGGGCATGGTGCGATTAGCTCTGTGTGTGTTGGTGCCACAGAGCATGGTGGGATTAGCTCTATGTGTGGTGTTGCCCCAGGGCATAGTGGGATTAGCTCTGTGTGTGGTAGTGCTCCAGGGCATGGTGGGATTAGCTCTGTGTGGTAGTTGTCCTGAGGCATGGTGGGATTAGCTCTTTGTGGTAGTGCCCCAGGGCATGGTGGGATTAGCTCTGTGTTGTAGTGCCCCAGGTCATGGTGGGATTAGTTTTGTGTGTGGTGGTGCCCCAGGACATGGTGGGATTAGCTCTGTGTGGTAGTGCCCCAGGGCATGGTGGGATTAGCTCTGTGTGTGGTAGTGTCACAGGTCATGGTGGGATTAGTTTTGTGTGTGGTGGTGCCCCAGGACATGGTGGGATTAGCTCTGTGTGGTAGTGCCCCAGGGCATGGTGGGATTAGCTCTTTTTGTGGTAGTGCCCCAGGGCATGGTGGGATTAGCTCTGTGTGTCGTAGTGCCCCAGGGTTTAGTGGGATTAGCTCTGTGTGTGGTAGTGCCCCAGGGCATGGTGGGATTAGCTCTGTGTGTGGTGGTGCCCCAGGGCATGGTGGGATTAGCTCTGTGTGGTAGTGTCACAGGGCATGGTGGGATTAGTTTTGTGTGTGGTGGTGCCCCAGGGCATGGTGGGATTTGCTCTGTGTGTGGCGGTGCCCCAGGGCATGTTGGGATTAGCTCTGTGTGTGGTGGTGCCCCAGGGCATGGTGGGATTAGCTCTGTGTGGTAGTGTCACAGGGCATGTTGGGATTAGTTTTGTGTGTGGTGGTGCCCCAGGGCATGGTGGGATTTGCTCTGTGTGTGGCGGTGCCCCAGGGCATGTTGGGATTAGCTCTGTGTGTGGTGGTGCCCCAGGGCATGGTGGGATTAGCTCTGTGTGGTAGTGTCACAGGGCATGGTGGGATTAGTTTTGTGTGTGGTAGTGCCCCAGGACATGGTGGGATTAGCTCTGTGTGGTAGTGCCCCAGGGCATGGTGGGATTAGCTCTTTTTGTGGTAGTGCCCCAGGGCATGGTGGGATTAGCTCTGTGTGTCGTAGTGCCCCAGGGTTTAGTGGGATTAGCGCTGTGTGTGGTAGTGCCCCAGGGCATGGTGGGATTAGCTCTGTGTGTGGTGGTGCCCCAGGGCATGGTGGGATTACCTCTGTGTGGTAGTGTCACAGGGCATGGTGGGATTAGTTTTGTGTGTGGTGGTGCCCCAGGGCATGGTGGGATTTGCTCTGTGTGTGGCGGTGCCCCAGGGCATGTTGGTATTAGCTCTGTGTGTGGTGGTTCAGCTCTTCAAAGTCCTGACTAGTGTATCCTCTCCCTACACACACACACACACACACATCACCTTCCAGAGGCAGCACCAACCTGATTGCCTTTCTCACCTGCCATGCTGTGATTAACATGAGTGTTCTTATCGGCCTGTCTGTCGCTGGGTAGGACAGCACTTCATAGTCTTAATAAAAGGGGAGGAATGGCTATTGTTCCCCCAGTAACAGGAGAATCAGATTCAAACATACGCAAACTCACAGGCACCACACACACACACAACATGTTACTGTTATACTGTTATCTAGTCAGACTGATGCTGTGCGGTGTTAAAACGCTGGTAAACTCATACATAATTTCCACACCCATACACTGACTGCTCCTCTCCCCCCTCCTGCCCTCCGTGGCTCAGCTGCCTGCCATTAAATCATTGTGTGTGTGTGTGTGTGTGTGTGTGTGTGTGTGTGTGTGTGTGTGTGTGTGTGTGTGATGGAGACGGGGTATGTAAGACTGATAAAGTCATTTTGTAGAAGCTAATGCAGCACATGGAGAGCTCTGCTGGCGAGCGCTCGGTCCCACGTGATTCCTCCCCTCACTGACACCAGTAATCAGACCCACAATCCAATTCACTAGCCTCCGATCAATGCCTCTAACACAAGGTGCGCCCCAGGTAACCAATCACTTAGAACCTGCCTCTCGGAGACTCTCCAAGTCCTGTCCAGGCCCGTAGAGAGCCTTCACACTGTGTGTGTGTGTGGGTGAGAGAGTCTTCAGGCACACAGACAACCTTCACATCACAGCCCAAACCAGACAGACTGGGCGTGCAGAATTGGGCGTGCAAAATTATTCAGCCCCTTTACTTTCAGTGCAGCAAACTCTCTCCAGAAGTTCAGTGAGGATCTCTGAATGATCCAATGTTGACCTAAATGACTAATGATGATAAATACAATCCACCTGTGTGTAATCAAGTCTCAGTATAAATGCACCTGCAGTGTGACAGTCTCAGAGGTCCGTCAAAAGCGCAGAGAGCATCATGAAGAACAAGGAACACACCAGGCAGGTCCGAGATACTGTTGTGAAGAAGTTTAAAGCCGGATTTGGATACAAACAGATTTCCCAAGCTTTAAACATCCCAAGGAGCACTGTGCAAGCGATAATATTGAAATGGAAGGAGTATCAGACCACTGCAAATCTACCAAGACCTGGCCGTCCCTCTAAACTTTCAGCTCATACAAGGAGAAGACTGATCAGAGATGCAGCCAAGAGGCCCATGTTCACTCTGGATGAACTGCAGAGATCTACAGCTGAGGTGGGAGACTCTGTCCATAGGACAACAATCAGTCGTATATTGCACAAATCTGGCCTTTATGGAAGAGTGGCAAGAAGAAAGCCATTTCTTAAAGATATCCATAAAAAGTGTTGTTTAAAGTTTGCCACAAGCCACCTGGGAGACACACCAAACATGTGCAAGAAGGTGCTCTGGTCAGATGAAACCAAAATTGAACTTTTTGGCAACAATGCAAAACGTTATGTTTGGCGTAAAAGCAACACAGCTCATCACCCTGAACACACCATCCCCACTGTCAAACATGGTGGTGGCAGCATCATGGTTTGGGCCTGCTTTTCTTCAGCAGGGACAGGGAAGATGGTTAAAATTGATGGGAAGATGGATGGAGCCAAATACAGGACCATTCTGGAAGAAAACCTGATGGAGTCTGCAAAAGACCTGAGACTGGGACGGAGATTTGTCTTCCAACAAGACAATGATCCAAAACATAAAGCAAAATCTACAATGGAATGGTTCAAAAATAAACATATCCAGGTGTTAGAATGGCCAAGTCAAAGTCCAGACCTGAATCCAATCGAGAATCTGTGGAAAGAACTGAAAACTGCTGTTCACAAATGCTCTCCATCCAACCTCACTGAGCTCGAGCTGTATTGCAAGGAGGAAAGGGAAAAAATTTCAGTCTCTCGATGTGCAAAACTGATAGAGACATACCCCAAGCGACTTACAGCTGTAATCGCAGCAAAAGGTGGCGCTACAAAGTATTAACTTAAGGGGGCTGAATAATTTTGCACGCCCAATTTTTCAGTTTTTGATTTGTTAAAAAAGTTTGAAATATCCAATAAATGTCGTTCCACTTCATGATTGTGTCCCACTTGTTGTTGATTCTTCACAAAAAAATACAGTTTTATATCTTTATGTTTGAAGCCTGAAATGTGGCAAAAGGTCGCAAAGTTCAAGGGGGCCGAATACTTTCGCAAGGCACTGTATTTAACTGTGGATGTATTGTGTGTAAGTGTGACATATATAACTGTGGATGTATTGTGTGTAAGTGTGACATATTTAACTGTGGATGTATTGTGTGTAAGTGTGACATATTTAACTGTGGATGTATTGTGTGTAAGTGTGACATATTTAACTGTGGATGAATTGTGTGTAAGTGTGACATATTTAACTGTGGATGAATTGTGTGTAAGTGTGACATATTTAACTGTGGATGAATTGTGTGTAATTGTAACGTATTTAACTGTGGATATATTGTGTGTAATTGTAACATATTTAACTGTGGATATATTGTGTGTAATTGTAACATATTTAACTGTGGATGTGTTGTGTGTAAGTGTAACACATTTTAAGTGAGGTGGCTGGTGCATGATTTTTAGCCTAGATCTGTAAAAGCGTTCTACATTTATCCAACGTTAATATCAGCGTGAATGAATATCTCCTAAACCAGGTTATTACAAAAATAACTCTGTCACATACCTTATCGATATTTGGACATAAACAGCTGATCTTAATGACATACATTAGATATAAACAAAAATCCTAGAAGGGAACTAGAAGATCCAGTAGGATCCGGTATCACTGAACCCAGACCAGCGAAGCAGGCTCAGATTACATAGAGCATCCATCTGACACCTGACATCATGCAGGACATCAGGGCTAAAATGAGTGAGCTGTGGTTAGGGTCCATCAGATCAGTATCATGGAACACAGAGAGGGTGTATCCCAAATGGAACTATGTTCCTTCATCAGTGCATTATTTCTAACCAGGGCCCTGGTAGTGCACTCTATAGGGAATAGGGGTCCGTTTGGGACGTATTCAGAGAGAGGTACTGTACAGTAGGATTGATATGAAGGTAGAACAAGAGACAGAGGAGTGATGCTCATGGCCTTCACAACAACAAGTCATTCATTGTTGATAATTGACAGAAAATACTCAGAACAGATGACAGGACCATTTGTAGCATCTTGAAGATGTGTGTGTCTTCTGTTTCCAAGTCTGGAATTGGGATGACTTTGAAAGAGTGAAGTGTTTTCTGTGATGACATCTTCCTACGGCAGACTCTAAAGTACTCTGTGTCCGTGGTAATAGTATCCATGGCAACTCCATTATCTGGGTCTAGTTGGTTAATGCAGTAACATTTCCATCATATTTGTCATTCTTGAAATGGACAAGACGTCCTAACACTCCCTAAATTTAAACACACCTAGCTGCAAATGAGTTCAAATAAAAGAGCCGAGGTCATCAGATTCAGATGGGAGGGGGTTCAATTAACGCCCCACAACGGTCCTCAAATATTCACACAGAGGAGAAGCAGAAAGCAACGAACAACTCCACTCAACTTTAAGGTAAGGACAAGACCAAACTGTCCTCTTTACTTACTGCAGCCTGGTAATTGCTTAGCTAATGCCTGGAAGCCCATTAGTCCATTAACAGAGTGTGTTAAATGCTCAGGAGAGCCAGTCAACGTTGAACTCTAACCCCAGCTAGCTATTTAAGAAAAACACAGCCGGTGAATATTTAATTTAAGCATGAGCAGGCAGCAGCACTGTGTAAGGTAATGGCTTTGACTCTCTCTCCGGCTCAATGTCAAAGGAAGGCAGGGGCTTCAAAACTATAACTCGGCTGCTAAGACTGTTACACTTTGGTCCTCTATGATCGCCGCCAGCCTTATTCATTGATTAGTCCTGGCTGCAAGGCGATCATCGTACTAGACTGTTTTGGTCCTCTATGATCGCCGCCAGCCTTATTCATTGATTAGTCCTGGCTGCAAGGCGATCATCGTACTAGACTGTTTGGGCGTTTGGATAACACACACGCATGCACATAGGCACACGAGCACTCACACAAGTTGCTCCCCCTTGACACTAACGGGAGAGTGGATCAACGCTACCGCAGAGTCATCCACGATGTTGCTCGACACTATCACTTCAGGCCAGGGGTGAGATGTTGAAACATTAACTGGTCTTGATCATCACAAACATCTTGTTCTCTCTCTGACCTACAGGATATATACTTGAGTTAGAGTACTGCCCAGGTGTTTGAAACGTTCTTGATCTCCATAAGATACAGTACATACAGTAACACAAGAAGACATGTACAGTGCACGCAGAATGTACACAGCCATCTGCTGTTACCACATGTTGTTGAGTTCACAGCCTGAATTCAAAATGGATTTCAATTTAGATTTTTTTGTTCA
This sequence comes from Oncorhynchus mykiss, assembly GCF_013265735.2. Taxonomy (NCBI): domain Eukaryota; kingdom Metazoa; phylum Chordata; class Actinopteri; order Salmoniformes; family Salmonidae; genus Oncorhynchus; species Oncorhynchus mykiss. The sequence goes on from NC_048568.1 coordinate 36,374,568, forward strand.
CTTGCCTACACAAAATATGTCATAATGACAATGTGACAATTATGTTTTTCGAAATTGTTACAAATTAATTAAAAATTAAAAACTGAAATGTCTTGAGTCAATAATTATTCAACCCCTTTGTTATAGCAAGCCTAAATAAGCCACATACTAAGTTGCATGGACTCACTCTGTGTGCAATAATGTTTAACATAATTTTTTTATGAATACCTCATCTCTGTACCCCACACATACAATTATCTGTAAGGTCCATCAGTTGAGCAGTGAATTTCAAACACAGATTCAACCACAAAGACCAGGGAGGTCTTCTAATGCCTCACAAAGAAGGGCTCCTATTGGTAAAAATATAAAAATCAGACCTTGAATATCCCTTTGAGCTGAAGTCGTTAATTACACATTGGATTGTGTATCAATACACTCAGTCACTACAAAGATACAGGCGTCCTTCCTATTTCAGTTGTTGGAGTGTTTCAGGATAAAAAAGAAACTGAAGCACATTTAAAATCCTAGAGGAAAACCTGGTTCCGTCTGCTTTCCTCCAGACAATGGGAGATGAATTCACCTTTCAGCAGGACAATAACCCAGAACACAAAGGTAAGCGATTCATTTTATTGCTTTTCTGGCTTTCGTGACCAATCTACTTGGCTGCTAGCTGTTTGTGATATTTTGTCTACTGAGAGAGATGTCCTTACATAAACGCTTGGTATGCTTTCGCCGAAAAGCTTTATTGAAATCTGACATAACAGGTGGATTAACAACAAGCTACGCTGTATTTTGCTATATTGCACTTGTGATTTCATGAAAATTAATTTGAATTTGAATTTGGCGCTCTGCAATTCAGTGGATGTTGACGAAAATGATCCCGGTAACGGGATGGGTGCATTAAGAAGATAAGTATGTATGTATTTTTCGTATTTTTTGTATATATTTCAATTTTATTTATAATTCGATTATACCTTCCGGTAACCCAATGTGATACGGAATCGCTATTATTTTTAATTTTAGAACACATTCAAGAACCACCAGAAGCTAACCAGATAATTAGCTACAAGCTATTTAGTCATTGCTAGCCACTTCTAGCGGCTTTTACCTTCTGCACAGATACCAGCCCTGTTTTTAGCCTGGATAATACTCGCCAGTCTACCAGTATCGGACTGTCTCTCCACAACAACGCCGGATTCCTGCCATAATGCCTGGACCACTACTTCTGATGTTCACAGCTAGCTTAGACCCAGTACCGAAGCTATCCCTGAGGCCCACCTCCTGGCCTACTCAGCTGTTCACCCGAACCCTACTCATACACGGCTAGAGCCCATTACTCCACCGGATCCTTGCTGTAAACTCTGGACCTTGGCACCGGATCACCGCTAATACCGATTGGATATAGTGGCTAACGCCACTGCCATGAAGCTAGCACCAGTTAGCCGTGAGCCAGGCGCATCTCCCGGCTAGCAAACTAAATTCGCCATCTGGCTTGGATTCTCTGTCGACACGGCGCCCCGCCGCACCACCACGACTGGTCTGCCGACGATTACTCCATCCGCTGTGCCTTCAACCAGCCTCCGTCGGAGCAAACGCTCCTACTAGCCCCGGGCTACTAACTTTAAACGCTGTGTCGCCCGCGAACTAGCGTAGTGGCGGCTTCCCTGTTCCATCTGCTGCTGCCCCCTGGACACTATGATCACTTGGCTACATAGCTGATGCCTGCTGGACTGTCCATTAATCACGGTACTCCATTCTGTTTATTTATTTTTTTATCTGTCAAACTCAGGCTCTGTGTGTAGTTAATTTGACACTCTCTGCCTAGTCATCGCCATTTTACCAGCTGTTGTTGTGTTAGCTGATTAGCTGTTGTTGTCTCCCTTGTTGTTTTAGCTAGCTCTACCTATCAACACCTGCGATTACTTTATGCCTCGCTGTATGTCTCTCTCAAATGTCAATATTTGTTGTTCAGGTTAGTTATCATTGTTTTAGTTTACAATGGAGCCCCTAGTTCCACTCTTCATACCTCTGATACCTCCTTTGTCCCACCTCCCACACATGCGAGACCTCACCCATTATAACCAGCATGTCCAGAGATACAACCTCTCTTATCATCACCCAGTGCCTGGGCTTACCTCCGCTGTACCCGCACCCCACCATACCCCTGTCTGCACATTATGCCCTGAATATATTCTACCACGCCCCGAAATCTGCTCCTTTTATTCTTTGTCCCCAAAGCTCTAGGCGACCAGTTTTGATAGCCTTTAGCCGCACCCTCATCCTACTCCTTCCTCGGGTGATGTGGAGGTAAACCCAGGCCCTGCATGTCCCCAGGCACCCTCATTTGTTGACTTCTGTGAACGAAAAAGCCTTGGTTTCATGCATGTCAACATCAGACGCCTCCTCCCTAAGTTTGTTTTACTCACTGCTTTAGCACACTCTGCCAAAACCTGATGTCCTTGCCGTGTCTGAATCCTGGCTTAGGAAGGCCACCAAAAATTCAGAGATTTCTATACCCAACTATAACATTTACCATCAAGATAGAACTGCCAAAGGGGGAGGAGTTGCATTCTACTACATTCTACATTCTAATGTCATACTTTCCAGGTCCATACCCATACAGTTCGAACGTCTAATTTAAAAAATGTATCTCTCCAGAAATAAGTCTCTCACTGTTGCCGCCTGCTACCAACCACCCTCAGCTCCCAACTGTGCCCTGGACACCATTTGTGAATTGATCGCCCCCCTTCTAGCTTCAGAGTTCGTTGTGTTTGGTGACCTGAACTGGGATATGCTTAACACCTCGGCAGTCCTACAATCTAAGCTAGATGCCCTCAATCTCACACAAATCATCAAGGAACCCACCAGGTACAACCCTAAATCCGTAAACATGGGCACCCTCATAGACATTATCCTGACCAACTTGCCCTCCAAATACACCGCTGTCTTCAATGAGGATCTCAGCAATCACTGAGTATGCCTGTATCCGCTACGGGTCCGTGGTCAAACGACCACCCCTCATCACTGTCAAACGCTCCCTAAAACACTTCAGCGAGCAGGCCTTTCTAATCGACCTGGCCCGGGTATCCTGGAAGGATATTGAACTCATCCCGTCAGTTGAGGATGCCTGGTCATTCATTAAAAGTAACTTCCTCACCATCTTAGATAAGCATGCTCCGTTCACAAAATGCAGAACTAAGAACAAATATAGCCCTTGGTTCACTCCAGACCTGACTGCCCTATACTAGCACAAAAACATCCTGTGGTGGACTGCAATAGCATCGGATAGTCCCCGCGATATGCAACTGTTCAGGGAAATCAGGAACCAATACACGCAGTCAGTCAGGAAAGAAAAGGACAGCTTTTTCAAGCAGAAATTTGCATCCTGCAGCTCTAACTCCAAAAAGTTCTGGGACACTGTAAAGTCCATGGAGAACAAGAGCACCTCCTCCCAGCTGCCCACTGCACTGAGGCTAGGTAACATGGTCACCACCGATAAATCTGTGATAATCGAAAACTTCAACAAGCATTTCTCAATGGCTGGCAATGCCTTCCTCCTGGCTACTCCAACCTCGGCCAACAGCTCCCCCCCCCCCCCCCCCCCCCCCGCAGCTACTCGCCCAAGTCTCCCCAGCTTCCCATTTACCCAAATCCAGATAGCAGATGTTCTGAAAGAGCTGCAAAACCTGGACCCATACAAATCAGCTGGGCTTGACAATCTGGACCCTCTATTTCTGAAACTGTCCATTGTTGCAACCAGTATTACCAACCTGTTCAACCTCTCTTTCGTATCGTCTGAGATCCCCAAGGATTGGAAAGCTGCTGCGGTCATCCCCCTCTTCAAAGGGTGAGACACCCTTGCCTGGTTCAGCACTACTTTGCAGACAGAGTTCAGTGTGTCAACAGTGTGGCCGCATGTTGTCCGGTCCTCTGGCAGTCTCTATGGGGGTACCACAGGGTTCAATTCTCGGGCCGACTCTTTTCTCTGTATATATCAATGATGCTGCTCTTTCTGCGGGCGATTCCCTAATCCACCTCTACGCAGACGACACCATTCTGTATACTTCTGGCCCTTCCTTGGACACTGTGCTATCTAACCACCAAACGAGCTTCAATGCCATACAACACTCCTTCCGTGGCCTCCAACTGCTCTTAAACGCTAGTAAAACCAAATGCATGCTTTTCAACCGTTCGCTGCCTGCACCCGCACGCCCGACTAGCATCACCACCCTGGATGGTTCCGACCTAGAATATGTGGACCTAGGTGTCTGGCTAGACTGTAAACTCTCCTTCCAGACTCATATCAAACATCTCCAATCCAAAATCCAATCTAGAGTCAGCTTTCTATTTCGCAACAAAATAGCTTCCAATACTCTACTCAGCAAACTAGATGCAGTTTATCACAGTGCCATCCGCTTTGTTACTAAAGCACCTTATACCACCCACCACTGTGACCTGTATGCCCTAGTCGGCTGGCCCTCGCTACATATTCATCGCCAGACCCACTGGCTCCAGGTCATCTACAAGTCCATGCTAGGTAAAGCTATGCCTTATCTCAGTTCACTGGTCACGATGGCAACACCCACCCGTAGCACACGCTCCAGCAGGTGTATCTCACTGATCATCCCTAAAGCCAACACATCATTTGGCCGCCTTTCCTTCCAGTTCTCTGCTGCATGTGACTGGAACGAATTGCAAAAATCTATGAAGTTGGAGACTTTTATTTCCCTCAACAACTTTAAACATCTGCTACTTGAACAGCTAACCGATCGCTGCAGCTGTTCATAGTCCATCTGCAAATAGCCCACCCAATTTACCTACCTCAGCCCCATATTGTTTTTATTTATTACTTTTCTGCTCTTTTGCACACCAGTATCTGTACTTGCACATGATCATCTGATCATTTATCACTCCAGTGTTAATCTGCTAAATTGTAATTATTCGCTCCTATGGCCTATTTATTGCCTACCTCCTCATGCCTTTTGCACACAATGTATATAGACTCTTTTTTTTCTACTGTTTTATTGACTTGTTCATTGTTTACTCCATGTGTAACTCTGTGTTGTTGTCTGTTCACACTGCTATGCTTTATCTTGGCCAGGTCGCAGTTGTAAATGAGAACTTGTTCTCAACTAGCCTACCTGGTTAAATAAAGGTGAAATAAAAAAATAAATAAAAAATGTGTATACCTAGATGCACTGTGTTATCCCGCCGGTCACCATTGTTGCCGTCAACATGTTTACTCATTCTATGACCACACTGAACAAAGGTGAGTAATTGCAAATGCATTTATCAATACTAGACACCTTAAAGAGGATGTGTACCAACATTTTTTGTCCTATCTTTATGTCAACATACTTTACTAACCTTTTGTTTTGGGAGCTTTGATGCAGCCATCCGCTTCTCATGGTGCAACCAGGAAGTAAACAACTCTGGTCATGTGACAATTTACACTAAACATGTGACACTGCACATCTTTCATTGAGACACTTTATTGTTTCAATATTTGCTTGAAATGCATTGATACATGATTCAGTAACATTTTTAGAGCCTTTTAACTGGAAACATTTTTCACAGTCACTATTGTGGCTGAAGGAATGAAATAAAGTAATATCCTGATTGGTGATTGACCTTGTCTCTCCTCATTATTGATTAGAATTTCCACGACAACAGTGAATGTTCCTGAGTGACCGAGTTAAGAGTTTTGATTTAAATCTACTTGAAAATATATGTCAAAACCTGAAAATGGTTGTCTAGCAATGATCAACAACCAATTTAACAGAGCTTGAAAAATTTCGAAAATAATAAATGGGCAAATGTTGCACAATCTATGTGTGGAAAGCTCTTGGAGACTTACCCAGAAAGACTCACAGCTGTAATCACTACCAAAGATACTTCTACAAAGTATTGGCTCAGGTGTGTATAATTAGGTAAAAAATATATATTTTTTTATTTATTTTACCTTTATTTAACTAGGCAAGTCAGTTATGAACACATTCTTATTTTCAATGACGGCCTAGGAACAGTGGGTTAACTGCCTGTTCAGGGGCAGAATGACAGATTTGTACCTTGTCAGCTAGATATTTCTGTGTTTAATTATCAATACATTAGCTATAATTAAAAAAAACATGCTTTTACTTTGTCATTTTGGAATATTGTGTGTACATGGGTGAATTGTTTTATTTTTTAAACATTTGTTTTAATTCAGGCTGTAACACAACAAAATGTGGAATACATCTAGGGGTATGACTACTTTCTGATGACTACTTTCTACTTTCGCGCATGCACACACACGCACGCACACACGCCACATCATTAAGATGTAGAATGCACCGTCGACACAGTAATGAGGTTGTACGTAAACGCGATTGGGCTCGACTGACCACAGAGCACATGAGTTGTGCATCCATCCATCATTTTTCACAACAGACAGAGGAACGATTCATTAAATATGAATACAAGGACTTGGACTATTTAATCATCAGTTTTATTCCATTCTTTATTCCCATTGAGTCACAGTGAGTTTACATAGTCTCAGTGAGTATACATAGTCTCAATGAGTATACATGGTCACAGTGAGTTTTACATAGTCTCAGTGGGTCTACAAGGTCTCAATGAGTATACATGGTCACAGTGAGTTTACACAGTCTCCGTGGGTCTACAAGGTCTTAATGAGTATACATGGTCACAGTGAGTTTACACAGTCTCAATGAGTCTACAAGGTCTCAATGAGTATACATGGTCACAGTGAGTTTACACAGTCTCAATGAGTCTACAAGGTCTCAATGATTATACATGGTCACAGTTGGTCTACATGGTCACAATGATTATATATAGTCTCAGTGGGTCTACAAGGTCTCAATGATTATACATAGTCTCAGTGGGTCTACATAGTCTCAGTGAGTATACATGGTCACAGTGAGTTTACATAGTCTCAATGAGTATACATGGTCAAAGTGGGTCTACATGGTCAAAGTGGGTCTACATGGTCCATTAGGGAGAGCAGGGCTGTGGCGGAGGGACACAGATACACACACACACACACACACACAGTTGCTCAGACACATACACATAAGCTCGAATGCACAAACACACAGAAACACAGTAAATGCCTGGGCTGTGACCTAACACGTGGCCAGCGCGACCAGGGTTAATATAAAAACAGCCACTAAATAGGATTTGTGCTCGATGGAATACAGTGCTGTGAAAGTCCATTAGGGACCAGGCTAATGAAATTGAAACAGCTTGGTGATCAAATTAGAATCTGTTCCGTAGATATTTAATTTAAAGTGCTGGTGAATTTGAGCTATTTCATTTTGGGTCTCCTGGTCAAAATTACGCACCATAAACCAAGCAGAATAAATTCATCCGGTCATTTCTCTCGCTTTTCTCCTACTTTACCTTTTATCTTGTTCTCTCGCTTTCCTCTCAAATAGGAGGAAAAGTTTATAATTTTTTTTAAAAAGTGTTCCAAAAGGGACTTTCGGCTGTCCCCATAGGAGAACACTTCTTGGTTTCAAGGAGAACGCTTTTTGGTTCCACGTAGAACCCCTTTTGGAAAGGGTCTTACATGGAACCCAAAAGGGTTATACCTTGAACCAAAAGGGTTTTACCCGGAATGGAAAAGGGTTCTTCTATGGGGACAGCCAAAGAACCCTTTTAGGTTCTAGATATCACCTTTTTTCTAAGTGTAGAGAACAGAAGGGATGGAGTGCATTAAATGGAGTCCTACACTGTAGTTATACTTATCCAAGACCTTCACCGATCGCCAACAAAACATAAAAGCCAAAATATAGCACTCATACTTTTTCAACGAAACGTCTCAATATCTAGGCTTCTAGGTTAAGATCTTACAGAGAGCAACAAAGGGCGAGAACTAAAGGGAGAGAAATCAAGAGAGACATACAAGAGAAATCTCATAAAATACTGTAACACTCTGCTTCTGACCTTTCTATGACCTTTCTATGACCTTTCCAAGGGCTTCTCCTGAGAGATGAACTTCAGCTGCTCTGGCAAATATATTGTTCCTGCCAGCTCTTACAGGAAAGGAAATAGCTTTGAGCTGAATGACAAGACACTACAGACAGTTTGAAGCGGTGCCCACTTGGTATTTTCAAATCCCTCCACTAACATCTCAGGGGCAACATCCATCATGCAACGCATGCACGACACAAACAAAAAAAAGTTGGGAATATCAGACTGACTTAGAAATCTAAGCCTTTAGTAGAGCCATGAAATATGAACAATTATGGTTGGAGGCAGGGATACAAAACAGCACAAAAAAACAAGAATACAAGCCAGTGAGATCCCAGCAGCTCAGTGTAATCAGGTGGACAGCAGACACCGTGGGTAAGAGCTCCAGAGATCCTCCATTCCCCAGGTCCAGATGGAGACAGAGCCGGCAGCAGCTTTGGGATGAGTCTGCCTTCCTTTGAACATCAGAGAACGTCTTGGACTCGGCGCTCACGGGGAAGACAACAGGGAAAAGATAAAGGAAACGGAAGAGACATCCTCCCATCTGTTTACACACCATCCTGGGCAACGCTCTGACTTCTGGGTCAGGCAGATGGAAACGGAAGAGACATCCTCCTATCTGTTTACACACCATCCTGGGCAACGCTCTGGCTTCTGGGTCAGGCAGATGCAAACAGGAAGAGACATCCTCCTATCTGTTTATATTCCATTCTGGGCAACGCTCTGGCTTCTGGGTCAGGGAGATGGAAACGCACAGCCGCACGCATACAAACAATGTCAAGCCTCTAGTAGTGGCACATTTAAGGCCATTGTTCTCTAGCATCAAAAACGCTAGTGACGCTAACGCTAGCTGGTGCCCACACACAAACAGGTGATAGGCTAAAAGGCTAATGCTGCTCCCTGGCAGAGAGTAGGCTAACAACAGTATCCAGGCAGGTGAGGATCTGAGCCCAGGGTTTAGGCCATGCATGCAGAGTAGGCTAATGCCTTTAGAGGAAAAGGTGAAGCTGGGAAGATTGAGGGTTTAGGCTGAAATCAGGGGTGTCGATGAGGCAGACAGAAAAGGTATTTGTGGCTCACCCACCAGTGGGCAGACAGATGTAGATATTCTTGCCAAGGTCTCAGGGAGAGATAGATACCACTCGACAGCTGTGTTTGTGCAAAGTCTGTGGTCTGGGATAAACCCTTTACCACTCACCACCTCACCTACAGAGGTATGAGACACAGGCCGTAAAGAGCTAGGTCATTGCAGTGATCATTGCCATAGTACATAGGCTACTGATCTCTTTGTGTGACAGTCTTCCAGCCATGTGTGAACCGGTTAAAGTCCTTCCAGAATTTGCTGCATTGTGACGCAATGAAGCCATGCTTAGTTTTACACATAAAACTATTATCTTAAGATAGAGTATGATCTACCTCCTGCTTATAACACAGACTCATATCATATCATTATAATTCAGACAACTTTGATACATGATTAACTCTTGTGGATCTAATCCAGACTTATCCTGTAGTTTTCCAGCAGTAAAGTCAGAGTTTAGCTGTTTCCCCACAAGGAGGTTCAGAAACCTGCTGGGTTGTATATCATATCTATATATTCACACTGGGCTCTATATATTATCTATATATAGTACCCGTTAAAAGTTTGGACACACCTACTCATTCCAGGGTTTTTCTTAATTTGAACTATTTTCTACATTGTTGAAAATTAGTGAAGACATCAAAACTAACATATAACACATATGCTATCATGTAGTAAACAAATCAAAACATATTTTATATTTGAGATTCTTCAAAGCAGCCAAACTTTGCCTTGACGACAGCTTTGTTTACTATTGGCATTCTCTCAACCAGCTTCATGAGGTAGTCACCTGGAATGCATTTCAATTAATTAATACTGGGCTCCATATATTATCTATATACAGTGGGTCAAAAAAAGTATTTAGTCAGCCACCAATTGTGCAAGTTCTCCCACTTAAAAAGATGAGAGAGGCCTGTAATTTCCACCATAGTTACACTTCAACTATGACAGACAAAATGAGAAAAAAAATCCAGAAAATCACATTGTAGGATTTTTTATGAATTTATTTCCAAAATATGGTGGAAAATAAGTATTTGGTCACCTACAAACAAGCAAGATTTCTGGCTCTCACAGACCTGTAACTTCTTCTTTAAGAGGCTCCTCTGTCTTCCACTCGTTACCTGTATTAATGGCACCTATTTTAACTTGTTATCAGCATAAAATACACCTGTCCACAACTTCAAACAGTCACACTCCAAACTCCACTATGGCCAAGACCAAAGAGCTGTCAAAGGACATCAGAAACAAAATTGTAGACCTGCACCAGGCTGGGAAGACTGAATCTGCAATAGGTAACAGCTTGGTTTGAAGAAATCAACAGTGGGAGCAATTATTAGGAAATGGAAGACATACAGGACCACTTATAATCTCCCTCGATCTGGGGCTCCACGCAAGATCTCACCCCGTGGGGTCAAAATGATCACACGAACGGTGATCAAAAATCCCAGAACCCCACGGGGGGACCTAGTGAATGACCTGCAGAGAGCTGGGACCAAAGTAACAAAGCCTACCATCAGTAACACACTACGCCGCCAGGGACTCAAATCCTGCAGTGCCAGACGTGTCCCCCTGCTTAAGCCAGTACATGTCCAGGCCCGTCTGAAGTTTGCTAGAGAGCATTTGGATGATCCAGAAGAAGATTTTGAGAATGTCATATGGTCAGATGAAACCAAAATATAACTTTTTGGTACAAACTCAACTGGTCGTGTTTCAAGGACAAAGAATGCTGAGTTGCATCCAAAGAACACCATACCTACTGTGAAGCATGGGGGTGGAAACATCATGCTTTGGGGCTGTTTTTCTGCAAAGGGACCAGGGCGACTGATCCGTGTAAAGGAAAGAATGAATGGAGCCATGTATCGTGAGATTTTGAGTGAAAACCTCCTTCCATCAGCAAGGGCATTGAAGATGAAAGGTGGCTGGGTCTTTCAGCATGACAATGATCCCAAACACACCTCCCGGGCAATGAAGGAGTGGCTTCGTAAGAAGCATTTCAAGGTCCTAGCCAGTCTCCAGATCTCAACCCCATTGAATATCTTTGGAGGGAGTTGAAAGTCTGTGTTGCCCAGCAACAGCCCCAAACCATCACTGCTCTAGAGGAGATCTGCATGGAGGAATGGGCCAAAATACCAGCAACAGTGTGTGAAAACCTTGTGAAGACTTACAGAAAACAATTGACATCTGTCATTGCCAACAAAGGGTATATAACAAAGTATTGAGATAAACTTTTGTTATTGACCAAATACTTATTTTCCACCAAAATTTGCAAATAAATTCATTGAAAATAATTTGGTCTGTCATAGTTGAAGTGTACCTATGATGAAAATTACAGGCCTCTCTCATTGTTTTAAGTGGGAGAACTTGCACAATTGGTGGCTGACTAAATACTTTTTTGCCCCACTGTATATATGTTAATACTGGGCTCTAAATATTATCTCTTTATATTTATAATGGGCTCTATATATATGATCTATATATGTTAATACTGGGCTCTATATATTATCTATATATGTTAATACTGGGCTCTATACGTTATCTATATATATTTATACTGGGCTCTATATATTTATACTGGGCTCTATATATTATCTCTATATATTTATACTGGGCTCTATATATTATCTGTATATGTTAATACTGGGCTCTATATATTTATACTGGGCTCTATATATTATCTATATATTTTAATACTGGGCTCTATATATGTATCTATATATGTTAATACTGGGCTATATATATTATCTCTATATATTTAGACTGGGCTCTATATATTATCTCTATATATTTATACTGGGCTCTATATATTATATATATATGTTAATACTGGGCTCTATATATTTATACTGGGCTCTATATATTATCTATATGTTTTAATACTGGGCTCTATATATATTATCTATATATGTTAATACTGGGCTATATATATGATCTCTATATATTTATACTGGGCTCTATATATTATCTCTATATATTTATACTGGGCTCTATATATTATATATATATGTTAATACTGGGCTCTATATATTTATACTGGGCTCTATATATTATCTATATGTTTTAATACTGGGCTCTATATATATTATCTATATATGTTAATACTGGGCTCTATATATTATCTCTATATATTTATACTGGGCTCTATATATTATCTATATATGTTAATACTGGGCTCTATATATTATCTATATATGTTAATACTGGGCTCTATATATTATCTATATATGTTAAGACTGGGCTCTATATATTATCTCTGTATATTTATACTGGGCTCTATATATGTTAATACTGGGCTCTATATATGTTAATACTGGGCTCTATATATGTTAATACTGGGCTCTATATATTATCTCTGTATATTTATAATGGGATCTATATATATGATCTATATATGTTAATACTGGGCTCTATATATATGATCTATATATGTTAATACTGGGCTCTATATATTATCTCTGTGTATTTATACCGGGATCTATATATTATCTATATATGTTAATACTGGGCTCTCTATATTATCTCTATATATTTATACCGGGCTCTATATATTATCTATATATGTTAATACTGGGCTCTATACGTTATCTATATATATTTATACTGGGCTCTATATATTTATACTGGGCTCTATATATTATCTCTATATATTTATACTGGGCTCTATATATTATCTATATATTTTAATACTGGGCTCTATATATTTATCTATATATGTTAATACTGGGCTATATATATTATCTCTATATATTTATACTGGGCTCTATATATTATCTCTATATATTTATACTGGGCTCTATATATTATATATATATGTTAATACTGGGCTCTATATATTTATACTGGGCTCTATATATTATCTATATGTTTTAATACTGGGCTCTATATATATTATCTATATATGTTAATACTGGGCTCTATATATTATCTATATATGTTAATACTAGGCTCTATATATTATCTATATATGTTAATACTGGGCTCTATATATTATCTCTGTATATTTATACTGGGCTCTATATATGTTAATACTGGGCTCTATATATGTTAATACTGGGCTCTATATATGTTAATACTGGGCTCTATATATTATCTCTGTATATTTATACTGGGCCCTATATATTATCTATATATGTTATATAGTGGGCTCTATATATGTTAATACTGGGCTCTATATTCAGTATTATTTCTATATATTTATACTGTTCTCTATATATTACTTGCCCATGTTCATTTACACTATGGACATGTTCCAAATGGATACCTGCTCTGTATATAGTGCATGACATTTAACCAGGAACCATAGGGATCTGGTCAAAAGTAGTGCCCTTTAAAGGGAACAGGGTGCAATTTTGGACTCATACCCTATCTGGACAGCCCAGCATCTCTCATCTCTTATACATGGCCCTCTCCTATACTACCATTACTATATCAAACCCTCTGGCCATTCATTAAGCATGACTAGGATAGGCTAACACACTGTGGAGGTCAATAGCTAACATACTGATGGATCAATGAGCTGAGCCTAACACTAGAGGCTAATCAATGAGACTGATATGACGATTCTTCAATAGGAATAACAGGCTCTGATATCTTCCCATAAATGCATGCGCGTATGTGTGGAGATATGAGAGAAAATACATTTAGGAATGGATAAGATAATAATTTCACTACTGACAGATGCTCGGTGAGTATGACATGCTTTGAGATAAACCTAGCGATCGGACCCCCTGCTGTGCAGGGAGCGGATGAACATTTCCCATGCTCTCTGTGTGTCAGCGTCCTTCATAGCTTCACAGCTTCAGTATTTACTGTGTTCAGCAGTAGGGAGAATAAAGAGAGAGAGAGAGAGAGAGTGTGGAAGAAAGAGAGGAAGTCTGGCACAAACTGAGTTCAATTGACTATGCCATAAATAGTATGCAGTATCACCAGCCTGTGCACTCAGACATCTTATTCTGAACAACAGAAGCATCTATAAAACCAGGAGAGGTGCTGGTGAGGACAGACAGAGACAGTTAGAGGTGCTGGTGATGACAGACTGAGAGACAGTTAAAGGTACTGGTGAGGACAGCCTGAGAGACAGTTAAAGGTGCTAGTGAGGACAGCCTGAGAGACAGTTAAAGGTGCTGGTGAGGACAGCCTGAGAGACAGTTAAAGATGCTGGTGAGGAAAGCCTGAGAGACAGTTAAATGTGCTGGTGAGGACAGCCTGAGAGACAGTTAAAGGTGCTGGTGAGGACAGCCTGAGAGACAGTTAGAGGTACTGGTGAGGACAGCTTGAGAGACAGTTAAAGGTGCTGGTGAGGACAGAGAGACAGTTAAAGGTGCTAGTGAGGACAGCCTGAGAGACATTTAAAGGTGCTAGTGAGGGCAGCCTGAGAGACAGTTAAAGGTGCTGGTGAGGACAGAGAGACAGTTAGAGGTGCTGGTGAGGACAGCCTGAGAGAGAGACACAAGGTTTTCTGAAAAGGAGTCTGAATAACCCAAACCTAAAATGTCTGAATAAAAGGAGAGGAAATATCTGGGTTGTCGGTCTTCCTCACTTCAAATAGCATTAAGGCTGTATCATAGCCTACTTCTGGAGCGCAGTGGACACTTTAGGGCCAAGTTGTCTTCAAATCTCCACTTACCTATTCAGAGCAAACATGCTCTTCCGGCCCATGTAAATATTATAAATGCTCGCTGTTAGAGGGATATTTGAGACATTTCTTGAGGTATCAATTATGTAACTGGTCAGAAAACAATGTTTTCTATACACTCCTTGCATGTCATCCTTGCTCTGCCTTCCCTAAACACAATCTTCAATATTGTTAAAGAGACATGTCATCATTATAAGTTAAAGAGACATGTCTTCATTATTAGTTAAAGAGACATGTCTTCATTATTAGTTAAAGAGACATGTCATCATTATTATTTAAAGAGACATGTCATCATTACTATTTAAAGAGATATGTCATCATTACTATTTAAAGAGACATGTCTTCATTATTAGTTAAAGAGACATGTCATCATTATTAGTTAAAGAGACATGTCATCATTATTATTTAAAGAGACATGTCATCATTATTATTTAAAGAGACATGTCATCATTATTATTTAAAGAGACATGTCATCATTATTATTTAAAGAGACATGTCTTCATTATTATTTAAAGAGACACGTCATCATTATTAGTTAAAGAGACATGTCTTCATTATTAGTTAAAGAGACATGTCTTCATTATTAGTTAAAGAGACATGTCATCATTATTATTTAAAGAGACATGTCATCATTACTATTTAAAGAGACATGTCTTCATTATTAGTTAAAGAGACATGTCTTCATTATTAGTTAAAGAGACATGTCTTCATTATTAGTTAAAGAGACATGTCTTGAGGTATCCGTTATGTAACTGTATGATCAGAAACATGTGAAATGTCTTTCTCGTTTCCTACATCTCTCCATGTACTGTTCATTATTCTTCCGTAACTCCTTCATTCGTTAGATTAATTTTATTTATCAACCACTTAACTAGTTCAAGAGTAAAAAGGCACTAGTAATTTTTATAAAACAATTTACTTTTCCATAATATGAAACAGCTAAATGATAAGTGCATATCAAAGCCAAGACAGATAGCTGGTCTTCGCCAATTTCCTCTCACAATTACCATGCAGGATGGCCTGGAGAGAACAAGCCAGTATGGAATCTAAAATATTGGAATGCAGGGGATGTGGGCTTATTTCTGAATACGCAATTACCACTAATCATTACACCTCCAGAATTATCCTGCTTCTTCCCCACACTGGTGGGGGACCTACGCAGGGAGTGATGTATTATGGAGTCATGTTAGCTGCACACTCAATGACTTTATTTGGTGACCAAAAAATTAGTCGCCATTATCAGGCTTTTATGTTGTATAATGTTTACGTTTAGGATTCTGATTGGAAATGTGTTTGTGTAACTGATTCTAAAGGGTGGACTATGACTGTTGTGTTGCATAATGTCAGCAGTGTTGTAGTGAGTGATGACATCAGCAATCACTTTTTTTGTAACCCTAACCCTTTGTTATGAGAGAATCTCCACACTGTAACGATGAGAGAATCTCCACACTGTAACGATGAGAGAATCCCCACACTGTAACGATGAGAGAATCTCCATACTGTAACGATGAGAGATTCTCCATACTGTAACGATGAGAGATTCTCTATACTGTAACGATGAGAGATTCTCTATCCTAGAGGGGGAGATCAACAACTTTCAGGACCAGGGACATGTACTAACTAGTCTGTGGCGACCTAAATGCCAGAACTGGACAAGAACCTGACACCCTCAGGACACAGGGGGACAAACACAAAAGTGGAGACAAATTTGACCCCGATAACTACCGTGGGATATGCGTCAAAAGCAACCTTGGGAAAATCCTCAGCATTATCATTAACAGCAGACTCGTACATTTCCTCAGTGAAAACAATGTTCTGAGCAAATCTCAAAATGAACTTTTTATCAAATGACTGTACACAAGGTAGTGTAGGGTAAGGTAGGTTACGGTAAGGTAGGGTAGGGTACTGTAGGGTAGACTAAGGTAGTGTAGGGTAAGGTAGGCTAGGATCGGGTACAGTAGGGTAGACTAAGGTAGTGTAGGGTAAGGTAGGTTACGGTAAGGTAGGGTAGGGTAGGGTACAGTACGGTAGACTAAGGTAGGGAAGGGTAAGGTAGGGTAGGTTAGGGTAGACTAAGGTAGTGTAGGGTAAGGTAGGGTAGGGTACAGTAGGGTAGACTAAGGTAGTGTAGGGTAAGGTAGGTTACGGTAAGGTAGGGAAGGGTACAGTAGGGTAGACTAAGGTAGGGTAGGGTAGGGTAGGGTGGGGTACAGTAAGGTAGACTAAGGTAGTGTAGGGTAAGGTAGGGTAGGGTAGGTCACAGTAGGGTAGACTAAGGTAGTGTAGGATAAGGTAGGTTACGGTAAGGTAGGGTAGGGTAGGGTACAGTACGGTAGACTAAGGTATCATCACTTTTTTTGTAACCCTAACCCTTTGTTATGAGAGAATCTCCACACTGTAACGATGAGAGAATCTCCACACTGTAACGATGAGAGAATCCCCACACTGTAACGATGAGAGAATCTCCATACTGTAACGATGAGAGATTCTCCATACTGTAACGATGAGAGATTCTCTATACTGTAACGATGAGAGATTCTCTATCCTAGAGGGGGAGATCAACAACTTTCAGGACCAGGGACATGTACTAACTAGTCTGTGGCGACCTAAATGCCAGAACTGGACAAGAACCTGACACCCTCAGGACACAGGGGGACAAACACAAAAGTGGAGACAAATTTGACCCCGATAACTACCGTGGGATATGCGTCAAAAGCAACCTTGGGAAAATCCTCAGCATTATCATTAACAGCAGACTCGTACATTTCCTCAGTGAAAACAATGTTCTGAGCAAATCTCAAAATGAACTTTTTATCAAATGACTGTACACAAGGTAGTGTAGGGTAAGGTAGGTTACGGTAAGGTAGGGTAGGGTACTGTAGGGTAGACTAAGGTAGTGTAGGGTAAGGTAGGCTAGGATCGGGTACAGTAGGGTAGACTAAGGTAGTGTAGGGTAAGGTAGGTTACGGTAAGGTAGGGTAGGGTAGGGTACAGTACGGTAGACTAAAGTAGGGAAGGGTAAGGTAGGGTAGGTTAGGGTAGACTAAGGTAGTGTAGGGTAAGGTAGGGTAGGGTACAGTAGGGTAGACTAAGGTAGTGTAGGGTAAGGTAGGTTACGGTAAGGTAGGGAAGGGTACAGTAGGGTAGACTAAGGTAGGGTAGGGTAGGGTAGGGTGGGGTACAGTAAGGTAGACTAAGGTAGTGTAGGGTAAGGTAGGGTAGGGTAGGTCACAGTAGGGTAGACTAAGGTAGTGTAGGATAAGGTAGGTTACGGTAAGGTAGGGTAGGGTAGGGTACAGTACGGTAGACTAAGGTATCATAGTGTAAGGTAGGTTACGGTAAGGTAGGGTAGGGTACAGTAGGGTAGGGTATACTAAGGTATTGTAGGGTAAGGTAGGGTAGGGTCGGGTACAGTAGGGTAGACTAAGGTAGTGTAGGGTAAGGTTGGGTAGGGTCGGGTACAGTAGGGTAGACTAAGGTAGTGTAGGGTAAGGTAGGGTAGGGTACAGTAGGGTAGGGTAGGTTAGGGTACAGTAGGGTAGACAAAGGTAGTGTAGGGTAAGGTAGGGTAAGGTAGGGTAAGGTAGGGTAGGGTACGGTAGGGTAAGGTAGGGTAGGATACGGTGGGGTAAGGTAGGGTAGGGTAAGGTAGGGTAGGGTAAGGTAGGGTAAGGTAGGGTAGGATACGGTAGAGTAAGGTAGGATAGGGTAGGGTAGGGTACAGTAGGGTAGACTAAGGTAGCGTAGGGTAAGGTAGGGTAAGGTAGGGTGGGGTAAGTTAGGGTAGGGTAAGGTAGGGTAGGGTAAGGTAGGGTAAGGTAAGAAAGGGTAGGGTAGGGTACAGTAGGGTAGACTAAGGTAGTGTAGGGTAAGGTAGGGTAAGGTAGGGTAAGGTAGGGTAAGGTAGGGTAGGATAAGGTAGGGTAAGGTAGGGTACAGTAGGGTAGACTAAGGTAGGGTAGGGTAGACTAAGGTAGGGTAGGGTAGGGTGGTGTAGGGTTGGTTTGGGTATGGTAGGGTAAGGTAAGGTAAGGTAGGGTAGGGTAGGGTAGGGTATGGTAAGGTAGGGTAACCCAGCACACAAACAACTTTACATGCCTCGGCCTAAACATCAGCTCCACATGTAATTTCCAGAAAGCTGTGAATGATCTGAGAGTCAAGGCAAGAAGGGCCTTCTGCGCCATAAAAAGAAACATACAATTCGACATAACAATTAGAATCTGGCAAAAAATACTCAGTTATAGGTCTGGGGTCTGCTCACCAACCAATAATTCACAAAATGTGACAAACACCAAATCGAGACACTGAAAAACTATCCTCTGTGTACGAAGTAAAACATAAAATAATGCATGCAGAGCAGAATTAGGCCGATACCCACTAATGATCAAAATACACCACCTAAATGGAAGCGATTCCCAAACCTTCCATAACAAAGCCATCACCTACAGAGAAATTAACCTGGAGAAGAGTCCCCGAAGCATGCTGGTCCTGGGGCTCATTTCACAAACAGAAACAGGCCTCACAGAACCCCAGGACAGCAACACAATTAGACCCATTCAAATCATGAGAAAATAAAAGGATAATTGCTTGACACATTGGAAGAATTAACAAAAAATTGAACAAACTAGAGTGCTATTTGGCCCTAAACAAAGAGTAGACAGTGGTAGAATACCTGACCACTATGACTAACCCAAAATTAAGGAAAGCTTTGACTATGTACAGACTCAGTAAGCATAGCCTTGCTATTGAGAAAGGCCGCCGTAGGCAGACCTGGCTCTCAAGAGAAGACAGACTACAGTATATGTGCACACTGCCCACAAAATGAGGTGGAAACTGATCTGCACTTCCTAACATCCTGTCAAATGTATGACCATATTAGAGACACATATTTCCCTCAGATTACACAGACCCACAAACAATTTGAAAACAAATCAAATGTTGATAAACTCCCATATGTATTGGGTGAAATACCACAGTCCTGTCTCTCCACTGGGATTCTCTTCCTCAAACCCTATTAAGGGGGCTGAGTCACTGGCTTACTGGTGCTCTTCCATGCCGTCCAAAGGGTTTGTCTTGTGGGGGAGATCTTTGTGGGCTATACTCGGCCTTGTCTCAGGGTAGTAAGTTGGTGGTTGAAGACATCCCTCTAGTGGTGTGGGGGCTGTGCTTTGGCAGAGTGGGTGGGGTTATATTTGGCCTTTGTCCGGGGGTATCATCGGATGGGGCCACAGTGTCTCCCGACCCCTCCTGTCTCAGCCTCCAGTATTTATGCTGCAATAGTTTACGTGTCGGGGGGCTAGGGTCAGTCTGTTATATCTGGAGTATTTCCCCTGACTTATCCCGGTGTTCTGCGTGAATTGAAAGTATTCTCCCTCTAATTATCTCTCTCTTTTTCTCTCTTTCTCTTTTTATTTCTCCTTCTCTCTCTCTCTCTCTCTCTCTCTCTCTCTCTCTCTCTCTCTCTCTCTCTCTCTCTCTCTCTCGGAGGACCTAAGCCCTACGACCATGCCTCAGGACTACCTGGCCTGATGACTCCTTGCTGTCCCCAGTCCGCCTGGTCATGCTGCTGCTCCAGTCTCAACGGTTCTGCCTGCAGTTATGGAACCCTGACCTGTTCACTGGATGTGCTACCCTGTCCCAGACCTGCTGTTTTAGACTCTCTTTCTACCACACCTGCTGTCTCTAACTCTGCTATGAAAAGCCAACTGACATTTACTCCTGAGGTGCTAACTTGTTGCACCCTCTACAACCACTGTGATTAATATTATCTGACTCTGCTGGTCATCTATGAATGTTTGAACATCTTGGCCATGTACTGTTATAATCTCCACCCGGCACAGCCAGATGAGGACTGGCCACCCCTCAGAGCCTGGTTCCTCTCTAGGTTTCTGCCTTTCTAGGGAGCTTTTCCTAGCCACTGTGCTTCTACATCTGCATTTCTTACTGTTTGGGGTTTTAGGCTGGGTTTCTGTACAGCACTTTGTGACATCGGACGATGTAAGAAGGGCTTGATTAATACATTTGATTCAATTTGATTGTGCAATCACACTAGCAAGATTTGTGACCTGTTGGCTCAAGAAAAGGGCCACCAGTGAAGATCAAACACCATTGTAAATACAACCCATATTTATGTTTATTTATTTCCCTTTGTACTTCAACTATTTGCACACGTTAACACACTGTACATAATATGAGATTTTAAATGTCTTTATTTCTTTGCAACTTTCGTGAGTGTAATGTTAATTTGAGTGTTACATTTGTATTATTATCTATTTCACTTGCTTTGGCAACGTAAACATATGTTGCCCATGCCAATAAAGCCATGTTAATTGAATTGAGAGAGAGAGCGACATAAAAAAGATAAAGGGAGTCCTCCTATCTATCTACAGAGACAGCAGGGGATCTCAGATGAGTGATGCATCAATGTTAGACCAGGTCAGACCAGGACACCTTATCTGGCTGATACCTTACCCTTCAACTTTCTCTCTTCCCTATCTTACACTACAATACCTTACCTCTACCCTAGCCTACCCTACCCTGCCCTTCAACTTTCTCTCTTCCCTATCTTACACTACAATACCTTACCCCTACCCTACCCTGCCCTACCCTACCCTACCCTTCAACCTTCTCTCTTCCCTATCTTACACTACAATACCTTACCCCTACCCTACCTTACCCTACCCTTCAACCTTCTCTCTTCCCTACCTTACACTACAATACCTTACCTCTACCCTACCCTACCCCACCCTGCCCTACCCTACCCTGCCCTTCAACCTTCTCTCTTCCCTACCTTACACTACAATACCTTACTTCTACCCTACCCTAACCTACCCTGCCCTTCATCCCTCTCTCTTCCCTACCTTACACTACAATACCTTACCTCTACCCTACCCTACCCTACCCTACTCTACCCTACCCTTCAACCTTCTCTCTTCCCTACCTTACGCTACAATACCTTACCTCTAACCTACCCCACCCTACCCTACCCTACCCTTCAACCTTCTCTCTTCCCTACCTTACACTACAATACCTTATCTCTACCCTACCCCACCCTACCCTACCCTACCCTATACCCTATACCCGACCCTCTACCCTACCCTACCCTACCTTACATCACTCTAACCTACACTTCAACCTTCCCTCTTCCCTGCCTTACACTACAATACCTTACCTCTACCCTACCCTACCCTACCCTACCCTACCCTACCCTACCCTATACCCTATACCCGACCCTCTAACCTACCCTACCCTACATTACTCTAACCTAAACTTCAACCTTACCTCTACCCTACCCTACCCTACCCCACCCTACCCTATACCCAAACCTCTACCCTACCCTACCTTACACTACAATTCCTTACCTCTACCATACCCTACCCTACCCTTCAACCTTCAACCTTCCCCCTGCCCTATACCCGACCCTCTACCCGACCCCACCCTACCCTACCCTTCAACCTTCTCTCTGGTTTTCCTTACACTACAAAACCTTACCTCTACCCTACCCTATACTCTATACCCGACCCTACCCTACCATATACCCGGACCTCCACCCTAGCCTACCCTATAACCTACACCCGACCCTCTACCCGACCCTACCCTACCCTATACCCTATATCCGACCATCTACTCTACCCTACCCTACATTACTCTAACCAACACTTCAACCTTCCCTCTTCCCTACCTTACACTACTATACCTTACCTCTACCCTACCCTACCCTATAGCCTATACCCGACCCTCTACCCTACCCTACCCTACATTACTCTAACCTACCCTTCAACCTTCCCTCTTCCCTACCTTACACTACAATTCCTTACCTCTACCCTACCCTACCCGACCCTACCCTATACCCGAACCTCTACCCTACCCTACCCTACCTTACACTACAATTCCTTACCTCTACCATACCCTACCCTACCCTTCAATCTTCCCCCTACCCTACCCTATAGCCTATACCCAACCCTCTACCCGACCCTCCCCTACATTACTCTAACCTACCCTTCAACCTTCCCTCTTCCCTATCTTACACTACAATACCTTACCTCTACCCTACACTACCCTACCCTATACTCTATACTCTATACCCGACCCTACCCTACCCTATACCCTACCCTTCAACCTTCCCCCTACCCTACCCTATACCCTATAACTGACCCTCTACCCGACCCTCCCCTACATTACTCTAACCTACCCTTCAACCTTCCCTCTTCCCTACCTTACACTACAATAACTTACCTCTACCCTACACTACCCTACCCTACCCTATACTCTATACTCTATACCTGACCCTACCCTACCCTATACCCGACCCCACCCTATCCTATACCCTATACCCGACCCCCTACCCTACCTTAACCTACATTACTATAACCAACACTTCAACCTTCCCTCCTTCCCTACCATACACTACTATACCTTACCTCTACCCTACCTTACCCTATACCCTATACCTGACCCTCTACCCTACCCTACCCTACCCTACATTACTCTAACCTACCCTTCAACCTTCCCTATTCCCTACCTTACACTACAATTCCTTAAATCTACCCTACCCTACCCTAAACCACCCTACCCTGTACCCAAACCTCTACCCTACCATACCCTACCTTGCACTACAATTCCTTACCTCTACCATACCCTACCCTACCCTACCCTACCCTTCAACCTTCCCCCTACCCTACCTATACCCTATACCCGACCCTCTACCCAACCCTCCCTTTCATTACTCTAACCTACACTTCAACCTTCCCTCTTCCCTACCTCACACTACAATACCCTACCTCATACCTTCAATAACCCTCTCTCTCTCTCTCTCTCTCTCCCGCCACCAAAGCTGCTGTGCATTCCTAGCTTCCCCTTGTATGGCTGCTGCAGAGGCTCAAGTATCAGTCAGTCTATGTGAGGGGCTGTTGGATGAGTTTATCTGTCAGGGATGAGTTTAGACATCATCGGTCCACTGGAGCCCCTGAAGATAGATAAGCTCACAGGGCCAGTGTTCTGTCCGTCTGCATGACACACCAGGCCAGCGATCACTCTGTGTACCGCTTCACTGGGGAAGGACAGAGGGGATGTCTGGCATACACAGTGAGGTGGGACCGAGCAGCACGCCGCTTGCAAAAAGGTGAGGTTGAGCAGACAACACAACAAAGGTGAGGTTGAGCAGACAACACAACAAAGGTGAGGTCCAGTACACAACAGAACCCCTCAGAGAGGGCACAGGGGGATAGAAGAACTGGAGACCCACAGGGAGAATTTCTATTCCAGAATGTAGACCCACAGGGAGAAATTCTATTCCAGAATGTAGAATGACAGGGAAAATTTTCTATTCCAGAAAGTAGACCCACAGGGAGAAATTCTATTCCAGAATGTAGACCCACAGGGAGAAATTATATTCCAGAATGTAGACCCACAGGGACAAATTCTATTCCAGAATGTAGGCCGACAGGGAGAAATTCTATTCCAGAAAGTAGACCCACAGGGAGAAATTCTATTCCAGAATGTAGACCCACAGGGACACATTCTATTCCAGAATGTAGACTGACAGGGAGAAATTATATTCCAGAAAGTAGACCCACATGGGAGAAATTATATTCCAGAATGTAGACCCACAGGGAGAAATTCTATTCCAGAATGTAGACCCACAGGGACAAATTATATTCCAGAAAGTAGACCCACAGGGAGAAATTCTATTCCAGAATGTGAACCCACAGGGAGAAATTCTATTCCAGAATGTAGACCCACAGGGACAAATTCTATTCCAGAAAGTAGACCCACCGGGAGAAATTCTATTCCAGAATGTGAACACACAGGGGGAAATTCTATTCCAGAATGTAGACCCACAGGGAGAAATTATATTCCAGAATGTAGACCCACAGGGAGAAATTATATTCCAGAAAGTAGACCCACAGGGAGAAATTAAATTCCAGAATGTAGACCGACAGGGAGAAATTCTATTCCAGAAAGTAGACACAGGGAGAAATTATATTCCAGAAAGTAGACACAGGGAGAAATTCTATTCCAGAAAGTGGACCCACAGGGAGTTACGTAATGACATACGGTAATGTCGCCTAATGAGTCATCCCGGGTACTTCTCTGTCGCCATTACTTTGATTACAGTCCAGGCAAAACGTCTGTTGGAAAAAAATGGCCAGAACTATTGAAGAATGAAGAAAATACCATGTGTATTTCCTCCAAATGTTAGACTACTGTCAAAGAATAAAGGCTAACACTATGGGGACTTGAGGTCAAAGAGTCATCGTAGAAATGGGTCCGTTCCAAAAATGGATATTAGACTACTGTACTCAATGAGAGGAATATAAGAATAGAGAGGTAGAGGGATGGAGAGAAGGATGGAGAGAAGGATGGAGAGAGGGATGGAGAGGGGAATAGAGGGAGTGATTGAGTGAGGGATGGAGAGAAGGATGAGAGATGGCTGGAGGGAGGAATGGAGAGGGGGATGCAGGGAGAGATGGAGAGAGGGATGGAGAGAAGGATTGCGAAAAGGATGAGAGAGATGGATGTATGGATTGAGGGAGGAAGGGAGGGAGAGAGAGACAGAGAGAGAGGGAGGGGGGGGGGGGGGGGGAGGGAGGGAGGGAGGGAGGGAGGGAGGGAGGGAGGGAGAGGGAGGGAGGGAGGGAGGGAGGGAGGGAGGGAGGGACAGAGAGAGAGAGAGAGAGAGAGAGAGAGAGAGAGAGGGAGGGAGGGAGGGAGGGAGGGAGGGAGAGAGAGAGAGAGAGAGAGAGAGAGAGAGAGAGAGAGAGGGAGGGAGGGAGGAGCTTTGGGTTAGAGATTAATGCAGGGAATGATGAGAGATGGCTGGAGGGAGGAATGGAGAGGGGGATGCAGGGAGAGATGGAGAGAGGGATGGAGAGAAGGATTGCGAAAAGGATGAGAGAGATGGATGTATGGATTGAGGGAGGAAGGGAGGGAGAGAGAGACAGAGAGAGAGGGAGGGAGGGAGGGAGGGAGGGAGAGACAGAGAGAGAGAGAGAGAGAGAGAGAGAGAGAGAGAGAGAGAGAGAGAGAGAGAGGGAGGGAGGGAGGGAGGGAGCGAGAGAGAGAGAGAGAGAGAGAGAGAGAGAGAGAGAGAGGGAGGGAGGGAGGGAGGGAGGGAGGGAGGGAGGGAGGAGCTTTGGGTTAGAGATTCATGCAGGGAATGGCTACATTCCCCCAAAATTAACATGTTTATACAAATTGCATTAACATACATTTTGGAGCCATCACGCCTACAGGAGAATTGCTGCGTCCATCATTTAATTTGGGGGATTTTATTGGATTTTCGATGCAGCCCTAAGAGTCATCAATAATAATGCTTTGCTTATTTGAGCTGTTGTTGCCATAAAATGGACTTGGTCTTTAAAACCAGATAGGGATATCTTATTTATACCACCCCTACCTTGTCACAACACAACTGATTGGCTCAAACGCATTAAGAAGGAACGAAATTCCACAAATTATCTTTTAACAAGGCACACCTACTAATTGAAATTAATTAATTCCACCTCATGAAGCTGGTTGAGAGAATGCCAAGAGTGTGCAAAACTGTCATGAAGGCAAAGGGTGGCTATTTTGAAGAATCTCAAATATAAAATATATACTGTATATTTTGATTTGTTTAACACTTTTTTGGTTACTACATGATTCCATTTGTGTTATTTCAGAGTGATAATGTCTTCACGATTATTCTACAATGTAGAAAATAGTAAAAAATAAAGAAAATCCCTGGAATGAGTAGGTGTGTCCACATTTTTGACTGGTACTGTTAATGACCCAATACATCACACAATAATATATATTCTAATGTTTAAATTATAATTAAGCCCTTTTGAAGGATCCACATCACCATCATGAGAAATGAAGCTACAAGTCAAAGCTCCTGAGTCCTTCTCCTCTCTCCTCTGGGTTGTCTGACCCACTGGAACATTTTTCATCAATAAATTAAAGATGATAGGGGATAAATGAACAATGCCTTTCCTCATAGCACATATCCAGCAATGGGATCAATCCAATGGTTCTCTTTGAAGTCATGGTGGAGGACGTAGGGAGGAAGAGTCAGGAGGTTGGGGAGTCATGTCTTTATCGATATCATACATCTTAAGATCTGTCACTCTTAGCGTATCACTGACTCATCCTATCATGGCTGCCAGAGGAAGAGAGGTCTATAGAGTCAGTGACAAGGGGATCTAGTGTATAGGCACTTCCTGAACAGGGAGTCAATAAGCTGCAATCTCTCTCTCTCTCTCTCTCTCTCTCTCTCTCTCTCCCTCTCTCTTCTCAAGACACACACACACACACGCTGAGAGACAATATGTGGAGATTAAATCAACACAAACTCCAGCGGCTTAGTAAAAATAAAAATAAAAAAAGAGAGAGAGAGAGAGAGAGAGATACGGAGAGAGAGAGAGAGAGAGAGAGAGAGAGGGAGAGAGAGATAAGGAGAGAGAGAGAGAGGAGAGAGAGAGGGAGAGAGGGAGAGAGAGAGAAGGAGAGAGAGAGAGAGAGAAGGAGAGAGAGAGAAGCAGAGAGAGAGAGAGAGAAGGAGAGAGAGAGAGAGGAGAGAGAGAGGGAGAGAGAGAGAAGGAGAGAGAGAGAGAGAGAGGGAGAGAGAGAGAAGCAGAGAGAGAGAGAGAGAAGGAGAGAGAGAGAGAGGAGAGAGAGAGAGGGAGAGAGAGAGAAGGAGAGAGAGAGAGAGAAGGAGAGAGAGAGATTTACTTTTCTGTTTGATCTTCTCTTTCTTCTTTTTTTTGACAGGGAGAAAAACTTGATGCTTTCGCCAGCAGGTGCTTAATCCTCTTTGAATACTTTCTAGAGAGGAAACCACTTATCTCTCTCTCTCTCTCTCTCTCTCTCTCTCTCTCTCTCTCTCGCTCTGCCGCTCATATTGAAAGCAGCTAGCAGACAGATTTTCTTCTTCTTTCCAGTAGATTTATTTTCTAATGTTGAAGTTTAACACTTGAGCAACTTGCAATTCATCATCCCTTTCTTGTCGATAATCCAAGAAACAGTCAATTTTGCTAAATGTGAATCTCTTTTCATGTATTTCTCACAGCAGCCCGATATCAGCGAGCGGAGCGACAGAATCTCAGGTGAGAACAGAGGAGTAGACTAACAGTAAAATGCTTACTTACCTTTACCAACAATGCAAAGTTAAAGATAAGATATAAAAAATAAATAAAAAATTGAAATAGTGACACAAGGAATAAATACACAGTGAATACCAAATAACATTAATGAGTAAAAATATCATCGCTACATACAGGGAGTACTATTACCAAGTCTATGTGCAGACGTGGTGCATTGGTACCGTTTGCCATGTAGTAGCAGACAGAGCAGTTTACGGCTTGGGTGGCTGGAGTCTTTGACAATTTGTTGGGCCTTCCTCTGACACCGCCTGGTATTTAGATCTGGGATGGCAGGAAGTTCAGCCCCGGTGTTGTACTGGGCAGTACGCAGTACCCTCTGTAGCGCCTTAAGGTCAGATGCTGAGCAGTTGCCATACCAAGCAGTGATACAGCCAGTCATGATACTCTCAATGATGAAGCAGGATCATTTTTGAGGATCTGAGAGCCCATGCCAAATTCTTTTGGTTGAACCTGAGGCCAAAGAGGTGTTGTTGTGCCTTCTTCACGACTGTGTTGGTGTGTGTGGACCATGTTAATTCCTTAGTGATGTGGACACCGAGGAACTTGAAGCTCTCGACCCGGTCCACTACAGCACGGTCGATGTGGATAGTGGCATGCTCGATCGTCTGTTCCACACTTTGCTGCCGAGGCTACCGAAGGCGACAGAGACAGAGAGAGAGCTGTGAAGGGATTTAGGGGTGTCTCTGGCGGTGATATGGCACCTAGCTTTGTGTCTGAAAAGCTGCCTGGCATATCGATCCCACGGCCCTGTGATCTTTCATTACTCATCTGGTCAGAGCAGGCGTCTCATCAATCACACTGACTAACAGACTAACAGATTCAGACGTACACAGAGGAAATGAGAAAATAGCCGCAGGCTTGACGTCTTTCTCTAGACAAAGTTTAGAGTTTTGATCTGTGAGAGGAGTGTCATCCTGTCTGTCAGTTTAACCTTGCTACTGATGAGTGTCAGATGCACTGGGATTTACAACAGTTACTCTGAGACTCATAGAGCTGATACCTTATACAGAGAAGAGAAGTGAATTGATCAGCTGGGATGTACAGTACACAAAATGATGAAGAGTATTGCAGAACATCTCATTCCAAAATCCTGGGCAGTTGGTCCCCCCATCCACTCGTCGGGGAAGCCTTTCCACTAAATGTTGGTACATTGCCGCGGGAACTTGCTGCCATTCAGCCACGAGCATTAGTGAGGTTGGGTACTGATGTTGGGCAATTAGGCCTGGCTCGCAGTATGCATTCCAATTCATCCCAAAGTTGTTTAATGTGGTTGAGGTCAGGGCTCTGTGCCGGCCAGTCATGTTCTTCAAAACCGATCCCGACAAACCATTTCTGTATGGACTCGCTTTGTGAACAAGAGCACTGTCATGCTGAAACAGGAAAGGGCCTTCCCCAAACTGTTGCCACAAAGTTGGAAGCAGAGAATGATCTAGAATGTCATTGTATGCTGTAGCGTTGACATTTTTGGGGCTTAGCCCGAACAATAGAAAATAGTCCCAGACCATTTTTCTTCCTTCACCAACATTTTTGCTACGCATTGGGGCAGGTAACGTTCTCATGGCATCCACCAAACCCAGATTCGTCTGTCAGACTGTCAGATGGTGAAGCTTGTTTCATCACTACAGATAATGTGTTTCCACTGTTCCAGAGTCCAATGGTGGTGAACTTTACACCACTCCAGCCGACACTTGGCACTGTGCATGGTGATCTTAGGCTTGTGTGCGGTTGCTCGACCATGGAAACCCATTTCATGAAGCTCCCGACGAACAGTTCTTGTGCTGTTGTTGCTTCTAGAGGCAGTTTGGATCTCTGTAGTGAGTGTTGCAACCGAGGACAGACGTTCGTCGGCGGTCCCGTTCTGTGAGCTTGTGTGGCCTACCAGTTCACGGCTGAGCCGTTGTTGCCCCTGGACATTTCCACTTCATAATAACAGCACTTCCAGTCGACCGGGGCAGCTCTAGCGAGGTAGAAATCTGACAAACTGACTTGTTGGAAAGGTTACACCCTATAACGGTGCCATGTTGAAAGTCACTGAAACTCTTCAATAAGACCATTCTACTGCCAATATTTGTCTATTGAGATTGCATGGCTGTGTCTCATCCTGTCTCTAAGAGGGACAACAACACTACTTGACAAAATAACAAAGTAGTAGTTAAATTTGAAATTCAGTGGCCTATCTATGGTGCCAACACACATCCACCGAGGCTAGTCTGATCCTGAATTTACTCATATATTTCCATCCTGTGAGCGACGCAGACTCGGTCTCGATCTTTAAGTCTTTATTGAAGACTCATCTCTTCAGTAGGTCCTATGATCGACTGTATTCTGGCCCAGGTGTGTGAAGGTGAACGGAAAGGCACTGGAGAAACAAACTGCCTTTGCTGTCTCTGCCTGGCCGATTCCTCTCTCTCCACTGGGATTCTCTGCCTTTAACCCTATTTATTACAGGGGCTGAGTCACTGGCTAACTGGTGCTCTTCCGTACCGTCCCTAGGAGGGGTACACCACTTGAGTGGGTTGAGTCACTGATGTGATCTTCCTGTCCGGGTTGGGTGATCTTCCTGTCCTTTGGGGGTGATGCTGGTCATTTTTGAACATCTTGGCCATGTTCTGTTATTATCTCCACCCGGCACAGCCAGAAGAGGACTGGCCACCACACGTAGCCTGGTTCCACTCTAGGTTTCTTCCTAGGTTCCGGCCTTTCTAGGGAGTGTTTCCTAGCCACCGTGCTTCTACACCTGCATTGCTTGCTGTTTGGGGTTTTAGGCTGGGTTTCTGTACAGCACTTTGAGATATCAGCTGATGTACGAAGGGCTTTATAAATACATTCAAATTATTGATTGATTGATCCTTCCTTCTGTCTCTTTCTTCTTCTCTTTCTCTCCCTTTCTCCCCCTCTTCTTACTCAATCTTCACCTACTTCCCTCCCTCCCTCCCTCCCTCCCTCCCTCCCTCCCTCCCTCCCTCCCTCCCTCCCTCCCTCCCTCCCTCCCTCCCTCCCTCTCCTACTAAAGGTAATGTGAAGTCATGCATTTACAACAGAGCTGCTTTGGAACACAGCCATCTGTCCACCATGTTGTCGAAGAGCAATGCAAAGTAAAAAAAACAGACACTGTGTTTCACTTTGAACTGTTTTCATCTTGGACCATGAACATGTAGATAGAGGGGACTTGCGTAGGGCTGGGGCCAGAACCAGGGGGAAACAACGTAATTATCTCTCTCGCTCGCTCTCTCGCTCTCCTGGAGAAGTTGGCAGACTCAGCATGCTATATTACCTTTCCCAGAGTGCATTGGTGTCGGGGTTGTTTGACTGAAAGCCACATCTCCCCTTGGAACCCTCAGATCATGTTTGGAGTGTCAGTACCGCAGTTCCGCTGTGTTTGTGTTTGAGACACGTTCTGGTAAACAACGTGTTTGTATGTGTGACTCTAAGAGCATAAGGTCTCCGTAGCGATAGCGTCAGACAACACGGCTGGAGAGTGTGTGGGAATGTTTCAGGAGGATAGAGAAAAGGATGGTTGGCTGCCGAACAACGTCTTCAATTATTGATCAACACGGTGCCCAAATCCCATGTCCCAGTTCCATAATATCCTCTATGTCAACACCAGAGTGGCACTGCTGTCACAGCCAACATTAACACTCAGTCACATGACAAAGGCCTAGTTTCATTCTATATGAGTGATATTTAGCTGATGATCATACAAATGGACTGCCATCACTCAATCACCTCAATACAAATGGACTGCCATAACTCATCTACCTCAGTACAAATGGACTGCCATCACTCATCTACCTCAATACAAATGGACTGCCATCACTCATGTACCTCAATACAAATGGACTGCCATCACTCATCTACCTCAATACAAATGGACTGCCATCACTCATCTACCTCAATACAAATGGATTGCCATCACTCATCTACCTCAATACAAATGGACTGCCATCACTCATGTACCTCAATACAAATGGACTGCCATCACTCATCTACCTCAATACAAATGGACTGCCATCACTTACACACCTCAGTACAAATGTACTGCCATCACTCATCTACCTCAATACAAATGGAATGCCATCACTCATCTACCTCAATACAAATGGACTGCCATCACTCATCTACCTCGATACAAATGGACTGCCATCACTCATCTACCTCAGTACAAATGGACTGCCATCACTCATGTACCTCAATACAAATGCACTGCCATCACTCATCTACCTCAATACAAATGGACTGCCATCACTCATCTACCTCAATACAAATGTACTGCCATCATTCATCTACCTCAGAGGCTATGTCAAGTCAGTATAACATGGATCATGCAGTGATGTCTTCTGAAACAGCTGCACAGGCTTTTATACAGTTAAAGTTAGTATATTGCAATCTCTCTCCATATTTCCTTGGAGAGAAAAGGATATGAAAGAGTAATATTACAGAGACTGATGATATCAGGCTCATGAGTAATAACCATGCCAATGCTGATCTATTCCACTGAGGTACTGTAACCTCAATATAGACCAATACATCCTACACAAACACACGCACATACATACACACACACACCAGGTCAACCGGCCCTGTGTGCCTCTCATTTTATCCCCCTGATATCACTGACGGTTCCAAAATTACACCCTATTCACTACATTGTACAACACCGGCTCCGACGCTCGTCAGATGTGGCAGGGCTTGCAAACTATACAGACTACAAAGGGAAGCACAGCCACAAGCTGCCCAGTGACACAAGCCTACTAGATGAACTAAATATCTTCTGTGCTCGCTTCGAGGCAAGCAACACTGAAGCATACATGACAGCATCAGATGTTCCAGATGACTGTGTGATCAAATCAAATCAAATGTATTTATATGGCCCTTCTTAAATCAGCTGATATCTCAAAGTGCTGTACAGAAACCCAGCCTAAAACCACAAACAGCAAGCAATGCAGGTGTAGAAGTCTCATCTCTTCAGTGGGTCATATGATTGAGTATAGTCTGGCCCAGGAGTGTGTGAAGGTGAACGGAAAGGCTCTGGAGCAACGAACCGCCCTTGCTGTCTCGGCCTGGCCAGTTCCCCTCTTTCCACTGGGATTCTCTGCCTCTAACCCTATTACAGGGGCTGAGTCACTGGCCTACTGGTGCTCTTTCATGCCGACCCTAGGATTGGTGCGTCACTTGAGTAGGTTGAGTCACTGATGTGATCTTCCTGTCTGGGATGGCGCCCCCCCTTGGGTTGTGCCGTGGCGGAGATCTTTCTGGGCTACTCTCGGCCTTGTCTCAGGATAGTAAGTTGGTGGTTGAAGATATTCCTCTAGTTGTGTGGGGGCTGTGCTTTGGCAAAGTGGGTGGGGTTATATCCTTCCTGTTTGGTCTTGTCCGGGGGTATCATCGGATGGGGCCACAATGTCTCCTGACCCCTCCTGTCTCAGCCTCCAGTATTTATGCTGCAGTAGTTTATGTGTCAGGGGGCTAGGGTCAGTTTGTTATATCTGGAGTACTTCTCCTGTCTTATCCGGTATCCTGTGTGAATTTAAGTATGCTCTCTCTAATTCTCTCTTTCTCTCTTTCTTTCTCTCTCTCGGAGGACCTGAGCCCTAGGACCATGCCTCAGGACTATCTGGCATGATGACTCCTTGCTGTCCCCAGTCCACCTGGCCGTGCTGCTGTTCCAGTTTCAACTGTTCTGCCTGCGGCTATGGAATCCTGACCTGTTCACCGGACGTGCTACCTGTCCCAGACCATGTTGGCCATATTCAGTTATACTCTCCACCCGGCACAGCCAGAAGAGGACTGGCCACCCCTCATAGCCTGGCTCCTCTCTATGTTTCTTCCTAGGTTTTGGCCTTTCTAGGGAGTTTTTCCTAGCCAATGTGCTTCAACACCTGCATTGCTTGCTGTTTGGGGTTTTAGGCTGGGTTTCTGTACAGCACTTTGAGATATCAGCTGATGTACGAAGGGCTATTTTTATAAATGTGATGATGATGAGAAGCACGGTGGCTAGGAAAAACCTGACGGTTGAATAACTGTCTGGTATAGCAACTGCTCCGCCTCCGACCGCAAGGCACTACAAAGGATAGTGCGTACTGCCCAGTACATCACTGGGGCCAAGCTTCCTGGCATCTAGGACCTCCATTCCAGGCGGTGTCAAAGTAAGGTCCAAAACAGTGCAAATAATCCAGCCAACCTAGTCACCCAGGGCCTCAACATCATGTTCTAAATCTGTTGTGAGCAGAACCTAAGCAATCAGCATTAACTACTAGCAAGTGATGGCATTCACAGCCGACCTCTCAGACGAGCTCCAGCTAGCCGTTTCTACACAATAGGATGCATGTTCTCTTGTCTGGAATGGGCTTTTCAATTACCCACAACTTTTTCCATCTGAATCAAAGTGGGGAGGCTCAAGCGGGTAATGGAATTCATTGTGCGATTGCAGCATTAAAAAGCCTGTCTGATTGCCTGGTACTGTATGCTGGATCTGAAGGCTCCTTGGAAGGGTGGGAGAGAGACTGGGAGGGAGGGAGAATGGGAGGGAGAATGGGAGAGAGGGAGAATGGGAGGGAGGGAGAATGGGAGGGAGGGAGAGAGAGAGATAGGGAGGGAGGGCAGGAGGGAGGAAGGGAGAATGGGAGGGAGGGCGAGACAGTGTATGTTGAAGTTTTAGAGGTGTCAGGGAGGAGAGGAGTTGAGGGAAGAAGAGCAGGAGAGGCGAGGAAGATAGGAGAGGAGAAGATGGGAGGAGTGTGTGTTGAAACAGCCTATCAGTGATGTATGTGACGAGGAACCTATGGGTTTGGCTCATGCAGACAACAGATAGAAATACGTAATGGAAACAAATATAACCAAATAAAGCCCTGTCCAACATGGTCTAT
The DNA here is from genome assembly GCF_013265735.2 of Oncorhynchus mykiss. Taxonomy (NCBI): domain Eukaryota; kingdom Metazoa; phylum Chordata; class Actinopteri; order Salmoniformes; family Salmonidae; genus Oncorhynchus; species Oncorhynchus mykiss. The sequence continues at coordinate 36,409,245 of NC_048568.1, forward strand.
TTATTGACTATTGTTAGGTTCTTATTTTCAGAGTAAATAACTCAATGGACGCTAGAGAAGCTTAACCAAGTTTAATTCTTCCCAAAGTGTCGATACAGCTGCATTCAGACATCATGTTTCCACCACCACAAGGTATATTTACTCCAATTTAGGCACTCCTCCTCCTCTCCAGTCCTTCCATATGTTATGGTCCGACAGGAAGAGGAAGTGATGTGTTAATAAACCATTCCTTCTCCCTTAAGGTCACCTGACCTCAACCCCCTTGATGTCTAATCCAAAACTCTCCACCGGTATCACCTATAGTATTCCTGTGACTGCCTCCTGTCCACCCAGCACATTCCAAAGCCATCTGTCTCCTACAGATAACCATTAACTTCTGATGTAACAACCATTCTCTATCACCCCCCAGATACTATAGCATTACTGATGTACCAACCATTCTCTATCACTACTGATGTAACAACCATTCTCTATCACTCCTCAGGTACTATAGTATTACTTCTGATCTACTGTATCATGTCTCTTGTATAGAAATTTTAAAAGTTTACTCCAGAATCCAACACTATATACACCAAAAGATACGTCCCTCATCACAACACCGAGACATCTGAACACCAACGTGCACAGAAATACCCATCTTTTTTTAGACTATGTCTCAAAAGGATTTAGTGCCGAGGTATACTCTCCCTCTCCCTCTCCCTCTCCCTCTCCCTCTCCCTCTTCCTCTCTGTCTGTGTGGCATGTCCTGGGTAAGCTTTACCTGCAGCTATCTACATTCCCTGGCGTGATACTGTGTGAGTCACTAGCAACACATCAGTCCCTGGGCTGCAGGGGGCTTTATTATGGGTTTAAGAGGAGAGGGGACATCCAGTACAGTGCTTATACAATCTTCTAGAACACACCACAACACGCAGAGAGCATGCTACAAGTTATAGCGCTTCACCGGTGATTCCTCGCGGTAGGTTTAATCACTTTTTAAACAGTTAATTTTAAAGTGTTGCTGTGCTGTTATAAAACTCTGAGCTGTTGTTATCAAAGTGTTAATACATAAGCTTCTTGGCTGGAGCCTCTGTAACTACGGAAACGCTCAGTGCTTTTCTGTTTTATGCTTTGCATAAGCAGTAGTCCTTAAACGGTCTATACCAATTTGAGAAAAATGGGTATTAACGGTTCTCTAGTCTATAATGAGGGAATTATTCAGAGCGTCCTAGAGCTCAGCCATTTAAATCGTCCATTTTATTAGATTATTAGACAAACTGGATAAGAAACAATGTGATAATTTCAGCTCGACCAAAACAAGCCTTGAGCTAGCTGTTCAGAGACAGAGAGTGAGAGAGAGAGATGGAGAGAGAAAGAGTGAGCGAGAGGCGGAGAGAGAGAGTGATTAAAATTAGGCCTTTGAATCTTTACTCTCTTTATAAGAACCTGTCATTACTGCTACCCAAATCATCAAGCAAAAAATTATAATAATAATAAAAAAATATACCATTACATCAGATGTTACTTGTACAGAAACATAGAAATAGAATGACTAGAACGACCACAACGGGATATTTATTTCCTATTTCTATGGTACCAACAGCTTTTGTATAATATCAAGGCATAATACAAACAGATGCTTTAAAGATTAGAGGATTACAGAAATACAACGTAATTAATAGTTTGCGTGACTCCAATGACTTAAAAACCAGATAACGCCTGTTCTCTGTACCTTTTCCAATTCCATTCTTCGTTCTCATTATAAACCTATCAGCTCCAAAGAGCAGTCCCACAGAGCCCTGTCGGCCATGTCTCGACCATGTCTCGACCATGTCTCGACCATGTCTCGGCCATGTCTCGGCCATGTCTCGGCCATGTCTCGACCATGTCTCGACCATGTCTCGGCCATGTCTCGACCATGTCTCGACCATGTCTCGGCCATGGTAGCTAGTTAATCTTCAAGTCCTACTGTGTGCTGTTGCACCGCGGCTGATCCTACAACAACATCAGCTTACTGTCCTAAAGGCTAAAGGATCCCTGAGGGGCTGGATAATTGGGGAAGACCTTTGGTTAGACTTTAGTCTGGTCACTGCGCGCACACACACACACACACACACGCACACACGCACACACACACACACACACACACACACACACACGCACACCCACGCACACACATGCACACACACACACACACGCGCACACGCACACACACACACACACATGCACACACACGCACACACACAAGCGCACACGCACATGCACGCACACACACACACGCACATGCACGAACACACACAAGCGCACACGCACATGCACGCACACACATACGGACACGCATGTGCACATGCACACACACACACACGTGCACTCGCGCACACACAGAGACAAGCACAGACACTGTAATACTTGTACCCTTTTCTATTTGATTGAGCAGCAGCTGCCATTTTGAATAATTATCTATAATGGATCATGGATGGATAATGGCTTTATTGAAGGCACTGTGTTTGGAGGTCTTGGGCTATCAATGAGCTAAGGTCATTCTTATCTAACCTTTACGTAAGTCATTGAGAACCAATTCTATTCTACAACAATTTGCTGACATTTCCATTCAACCATTATAGGATGTAAATACAGTGGGGAAAACAACTATTTTAGGTTTTCTTTAAGAAGCCCTCCTGTTCTCCACTCATTACCTGTATTACAGTTTTTTTTTCGATTGCTAAACGACAGTGGACACACCTGGAGTCACATGTGCAAAACTCTAACTACAGTCTGCACAGCAGCAGTTCATGTGGACCAAACTCTAGTTCGTTTTTCATTGCTTGAACACAGTTTTCAAAACTCTACACACTTATCCCATGACTTTAACCACAACCTGCACAACACTGTGGATTTACAGCACTTTGTTCAAATGCTAACACACTGCTGTCAAAACTGTGAACCACACATTCAAAACGGAATAGATTTCAGCCTTGTGCCTTTCAAACACTGCTGATTGCAATTTCAGCTGAAAGGCTAAGCAGGTGTCTTGTTTTAGACTTGTTAGTGAACACACACACATATTACAGTATATATAGGTAGAGCTCAGAAAGACTCATTTTGGAAATGGAACAAGGAAGATGGGTTCGTGGAGGGAGAAGGGTGGCAGGGAGAGGGCGGATGCGTGGAGGAAGACAAAGAAGACAAAGAGCTGTTATTTCAGATGAAATAAGGGCTACACTTATAGACCATGTCGTGAACCATGGTCTCTCATTGAGAGAGGCAGGGTTGAGGGTGCAACCCAATCTGCAAAGATCCACAGTGGCAGAGGAAAAATATTTTCAGATGCGCAGGAAAATGCTATTGTTGACATGGTTGTTGTCAACAATGCAATAAAACTGCGGGAGATTCAAGATAGAGTGCTGGCTGATAATGATATATTTGAACATGTTAATTCTGTCAGCACAACAACTATTGCTCGAGTCCTAAAGAAACACCAAGTTACAATGAAACAGTTATACATTGTACCGTTCGAGAGAAACAGTGAACGGGTAAAAGAGCAAAGATACCAATATGTCAAGGTAAGACGTCTGAGGTTACGTACACAGCTATACAAAATATTTACAGTAAAAAAAAAACACTAGCATTTCTACAGTAAAACTGTGCACTTACTGTTTTTCAGAGAGTAATGGAGGTGGAAGCACTGGAAAGACCACATTAATTTGTATTTATCGATGAAGCTGGATTTAACCTTGCCAAAACACGGCGCAGAGGAAGGAATATTATAGGTCAAAGGGCCACTGTGGAGGTTCCAGGCCAAAGGGGGGGAAATATCACCATGTGTGCTGCAATGGCCAATGATGGTTTGCTTCTCAACACACCACTCATTGGCCCATACAACACAGAAAGGCTTATAGCTTTCCTAGAACCGCTCTATGCTCAGCTAGTGCCAGCAGAACAGGGGGAGCCAGTAAGAAACCCCCAAGTTTTTGTCATAGTTTGCGATAACGTTGCTTTTCACCACTCTGCAGCTGTCACAGATTGGTTCGCAGCACATCACAGATCTATGGTTTTGTACCTGCCTGCATATTCACCCTTCCTCAACCCAATAGAGGTGTTTTTCTCTGCCTGGAGGTGGAAAGTGTTTGGTCACCACCCACATGACCAAATGTCTCTTTTGGAAGCCATGCGTGCCGGATGTGAGGACACGAGTCCAGAGGACTGCCAGGGATGGATAAGGCACTCCAGAAGGTTCTTCCCCAGGTGCATGGCAATAGAAAACATTAGATGTGATGTTGAAGAAAACCTGTGGCCTGATGCTAGAGAGAGGCAGGATTAGCCCTTCAATTATTTGTTCGAATTACAGTATGTACTTTTAGTTTCTACCTTTTTTTTCTCATTACTGTAATTCTGTAAATTACTACAGACTATTGAAGCAAACTGCTAATTTTCATTTACCTTAAATAATTGTTATGTTCTAAAAAATGTAATAAATCATGTGAAAGAATGTCACTCTTTTCTTTGAAGAAAATATTACTTTGTATGAAGTCACTGAAATTGTTCAAACTGTAAAGATGAAAAGTTTGTATTTTCTGTATTGGTGTTTGATGCTAGTGTTTTTACACTCAGTGTGTTCTGAGTGACAGTGTGTGTTATCTCAGTGAGGGTTGTGCATAGTGTTTGGCTGCACTGAGCGTGTTTTGAGCCATGTGTTAAGAGTTGTGTTGCTTGGAATGGGTTTTGCAGGTGATGTGAACTGTTTAGCTCAGGTGACTGTTGGTAGTGCAGACTGTAGTTAGAGTTTTGCACATGTGACTCCAGTTGTGTCCACTGTTGTTTAGCAATCGAAAAAACCTGTAACTGCACCTGTTTGAACTCGTTACCTGTATAAAAGACACCTGTCCACACACTCAATCAAACAGAATCCAACCTCTCCACAATGGTCTAGACCAGAGAGCTGTGCAAGAACATCAGGGTTAAAATTGTAGACCTGCACAAGGCTGGGATGGGCTACAGGACAATAGGCAAGCAGCTTGCTGAGAAGGCAACAACTGTTGGCGCAATTATTAGAAAATGGAAGAAGTTCAAGATGATGGTCAATCACCCTCGGTCTGGGGCTCCATGCAAGATCTCACTTCGTGGGACATCAATGATCATGAGGAAGGTGAGGGATCAGCCCAGAACTACACGGCAGGACCTGGTCAATGACCTGAAGAGAGCTGAACCATTAGTAATACACTACGCCGTCATGGATTAAAATCCTGCAGCACACGCAAGCTCCCCCTGCTCAAGCCAGCGCATGTCCAGGCCCGTCTGAAGTTTGCCAATGACCATCTGGATGATCCAGAGGAGGAATGGTAGAAGGTCATGTGGTCTGATGAGACGAAAATAGAGTTTTTGGTCTAAACTCCACTCGCTGTGTTTGGAGGAAGAAGGATGAGTACAACCCCAAGAACACCATCCCAACCGTGAAGCATGGAGGTGGAAACATCATTCTTTGGGGATGCTTTTCTGCAAAGGGGACAGGACGACTGCACCATATTGAGTGGAGGATGGATGGGGCCATGTATCGCGAGATCTTGGCCAACCACCTCCTTCCTTCAGTAAGAGCATTGAAGATGGGTCGTGGCTGAGTCTTCCAGCATAACAACGACACGAAACACACAGCCAGGGCAACTAAGGAGTGGCTCCGTAAGAAGCATCTCAAGGTCCTGGAGTGGCCTAGCCAGTCTCCAGACCTGAACCCAATATAACATCATTGGAGGGAGCTGAAAGTCATTATTGCCCAGCGACAGCCCCGAAACCTGAAGGATCTGGAGAAGGTCTGTATGGAGGAGTGGGCCAAAATCCCTGCTGCAGTGTGTGCAAACCTGATCAAGAACTACAGGAAACGTATGATCTCTGTAAGTGCAAACAAAGGTTTCTGTACCAAATATTAAGTTCTGCTTTTCCGATGTATCAAATACTTATGTCATGCAAATTAATTACTTAAAAATCATACAATGCGCCTCCCGAGTGGCGCAGTGGTTAAGGGCGCTGTACTGCAGCGCCAGCTGTGCCATCAGAGACTCTGGGTTCCCGCCCAGGCTCTGTCGTATCCGGCCGCGACCGGGAGGTCTGTGGGGCGACGCACAATTGGCCTAGCGTCGTCTGGGTTAGGTAGGGCTTGGCCGGTAGGGATGTCCTTGTCTCATCGCGCACCAGCGACTCCTGTGGCGGGCCGGGCGCAGTACGCGCTAACCAAGGTTGCCAGGTGCACAGTGTTTCCTCCGACACATTGGTGTGGCTGGCTTCCGGGTTGGATGCGCACTGTGTTAAGAAGCAGTGCGGCTTGGTTGGGTTGTGTATCGGAGGACGCATGACTTTCAACCTTCGTCTTTCCCGAGCCCATACTGGAGTTGTAGCGATGAGACAAGATAGTAGCTACTAAAAACATTTGGATACCACGAAATTGGGGATAAAAAAGGGGGTAATAAAATAATAATAATAAATAAATAAATTATACAATGTGATTTTATGGATTTTAAAATTACAGACCTCTACATGCTTTGTAAGTAGGAAAACTTGCTAAATCGGCAGTGTATCAAATACTTGTTCTCCCCACTGTATATACAGTACATCTCTTAAAATCTACAAGAGAGACCGATTGGAATTATCAGTGAAATTATTAGCCTGTGTTAAAATGGAGGGCATCCTATGAATATTTGTGGCATTAATTTGTAAAATACAATTATATTTTATGATAAATTATTTTGTGATCTGTCAGGAATGAAAACCTTTGCTGCTAACAACTTGGAGGCAATTTAAAACAGATGAAGCTTGGCTGGAGAAAGACAGTCAGCTCTGATTTTAAAAAAATGCTTTGATTTCCTTCCTATCGAGGTTTCTGCAGTTACCAAACCAGATGAATTGAGGAGAGGCATTTTCCATATTTTCGTCTCTGACCCCACTCCTCTTCTTTTCCTGACTTCTCTCTCTCTCTCTCTCTCTCTCTCTCTCTCTCTCTCTCTCTCGCTCTCTCGCTGCTGTTTCTCTCTCTCTCTCCCTCTCTCTCTCTCTCCCCTCTCTCTCTCTCTCTCTCTATCTCTCTCTCTCTCTCTCGCTCTCTCGCTCTCTCGCTCCTGTTTCTCTCTCTCAGACACACATTCCTCTAGACTGTAAAGCAGCTGAAATTGGTGCATGGCCTTCATGTTGTGTGAACAGATGGCGAGGTTGGAGCAGTGTACATCCAACAGCTCGTTGCAACACGCTCACTTCAGAGATGAGGGGAGTCTTTAAGGAGAGACAGGCACTCAATCTGTTGGCGCAGTAGTATCCTCTCTACATCCCTGTCTCCCTCTCTCCTCAACATCACTACTTTCACACCACATCAACACATTCCTCTGCCACCTTTCCAAGGAAGTTTGGTAAATCTATAGTCGATGGCCATCTTTTCTGATTATTATGTAAATAAGTAAACAACAACAACAACAACAGCATAAGGACGTCATGAGATGTTGGGATGCACAGCTGATTCGCACAGGGTTTCCATGACACAGTGACACACACGTGTCAGACAGACATGGTTTTTATTAAGTATTTATTAAGATTCACTTCGTTGTGAGAGAAATGTGTGACAGATAACTGTAGAAGACAAGGGACGTACTATGTATGTATTATAGATGTGCCTCTGTTAGAAACGTACGATCTGATTCAACCATTTACATTGTGGGTCACGGTTTAGAAACATCACAGCAGTTTAACTCTAGTCCTGGAGTCAGCCAATTAAGTACTTATCAGCTTAGAACCAGGGAGAAGGATCAGTAACTGAAATATTAGTTTAGAACCAGGGAGAAGCATCAGTAACTGAAATATTAGTTTAGAACCAGGGAGAAGCATCAGTAACTGAAATATTAGTTTAGAACCAGGGAGAAGCATCAGTAACTGAAATATTAGTTTAGAACCAGAGAGAAGCATCAGTAACTGAAATATTAGTTTAGAACCAGGAAGAAGCATCAATAACTGAAATACCAGTTTAAAACCAGGGAGAAGGGAAATTTCTTGAACTACTACAGTAAGGAGTCACTGTAAATACACCGAGGCCCCTGAAAACCTGGCAATTTAGTAGTAAAACTAACAATGTAGTGCTGGATGTCATCTCCCTGCCGAGGGTTAGATAGGAGCACAGTGTAGACTGAAGGGTTAGTCCCATGTGGCTCAGTTTGTAGAGCATGGCACTTGCAAAAGCTATAGTAGTCTAAAAGATAGCTTACGATGTGTAGCATGATGTAGTCCCCTAGTCGTGGAGCGCTGTCG
>NC_048568.1:36422500-36425000 GCF_013265735.2 Oncorhynchus mykiss
TTGTAATCCATATTGTATCATTGTATCATAATTACCTTTAACATCAATGAAAAACACATCCCAACGTTTCCATAGCAATTGATGTATTCCTATTCTGATATCTTCCACTTGCTTGTTGTAAACATATATTAACTTGTAGACAAATACATAAAAAAGATAGACAAACAGTAAACACATTAAATTATAAAATAGTTCTCGACAATAGAGAGAGAGTAGTGTCATGATGTTGGCCTGGGGGATAGGTTTATGACAGTCATAAATACCTCTTTCCCCCTTTTTCCTCTCTCTACCCTACTGATGTGAAATTTGAAAATCCCTTGGTTAACATAGAGATTCTGGGAACATCAGAAGGTGGGGGGAAATGAACTATATTCTGGTAATCTGACCAATTGAACATATGCGGTGGTACTTAATGAATATGATGTCAGTTCGGTTGTCATCTGAGACATTCTCATCAGTGATGAGACGACATAAACTCTACAGTGGAAAGTCTACACATCAGAGTTATTGGATTCACATGGAATTGTTGTTAAATTTAAATGTTTGAATATAACTATTGGTGAAGAGATGAAATGTAATTTTAGCTTCCAAATGAGAGATTTGGGTTTTCATTAGGTTAGGGCTCTGCTCAATCAGTGCCCCCCCCCCCCTGTGAAGAGACATGGGCTATAAAACTTTTCAAACACGCCCTCCCCTCCCTTCCTGTATAAAGCCTTGACAACAAAATCACCTCCTGTTCCAAGTACGTGAGGTCTGCAGCCTCTGCGTTAAAAGGACTAACATGTCAACTACAGAACTAAGCCAACCTCAGCGTGAGCTTTGTTTGCGAATGGTATGAACTTTGAACTCTTATTCACTACAGAAGTGATACCTCCCAGCAGTTGAGTTAGCAACAGCAGCTGCAAACGTAGGCAAGGAAAGAACAGACAAAGTATCCCGTCTATCACACAACGACGTTACTACAAAGACTCGGTTTGGCAACACGGCCTTCCATTTACCACCAACCTACCGAAGCGGAGCTCAGAGTAAATATTTATTCAATTTTCCTTTTCCAAATGGGCGGTAATTTAGAATGCATAAGATATTGTATTTACGATAGCACAGGTTCTCCCTTTGTTCCTCAGTCTTCCCGCTCTTTCACTCAAACCCAGCCCCTTTTCTTTTGTGTTACCAGCTGTCATATCTGCTCCGCCCGCTAGGGACGTTTTCCTTTATGACGTAATTTGTAATCAAGTTATGATTTAATTATGCGTATGTGTAATTCTGTGTGATTAGTTAGGTATTTAGTAAATAAATAGTTAAACCCAAATTTTGCATTGCTGATTCAACTTGTTAGCCAGGGTTCGTGAAGATAACCAAGATTTTACAACTTTCAGATGAGACTGAATTAAGGTGACAATTATTATTGACTGCTATTGATGTAAAATATTACTAGGTCTTTAAGAGTATATTCGGAAGATAACAGCTCTATAAATATTATTTAGTGGTGCCCCGACTCTCTAGTTAATTACATTTACATGATTAGCTCAATCAGGTAATATTAATTACGGAGAAAGGATTTTATAGAATAGCATGTCATATCACTTAATCCGGCATAGCCAAAGACACAACAGAAGAGAAGAGAAAAAAGAGAACGAGAGAGTGAGAGAAAAGAGCGAGATCAGGTGTGTGTGTGTATGTATAAGTCCGTATGTGTAAGCGAGCATGTAATTGAGTACATGTGTGCTCACACAACTTTTCCAGTGTTGCATGGATTCCAGCCAGAGCACTAGCCTCTGCTTAAACGGTAAATAAAATGTCTGTGTCTGTAGATTCATCTGTTTTTATTTTTTTTGTCGGTTTAAAGTTCTTTTGTGAGGTAGTCAGATCTTTTCGTGATGGAGTATGTTGTTCCTCCATAGCATAAAGCTGTTTGTACTCGTTGATTTCCCTCAGGATCTCCTTAGTATCCAGGTTGGTACTCATCGATTTCCCTCAGGATCTCCTTAGTATCCAGGTTGGTACTCATTGATTACCCTCAGGATCTCCTTAGTATCAAGGTTGGTACTCGTCGATTTCCCTCAGGATCTCTTTAGTATCCAGGTTGGTACTCGTTGATTTCCCTCAGGATCTCCTTAGTATCCAGGTTGGTACTCGTCGATTTCCCTCAGGATCTATTTAGTATCCAGGTTGGTACTCGTCGATTTCTCTCAGGATCTCCTTAGTATCCAGGTTGGTACTCGTTGATTTCCCTCAGGATCTCCTTAGTATCCAGGTTGGTACTCGTTGATTTCCCTCAGGATCTCTTTAGTATCCAGGTTGGTACTCGTTGATTTCCCTCAGGATCTCCTTAGTATCCAGGTTGGTACTCGTCGATTTCCCTCAGGATCTATTTAGTATCCAGGTTGGTACTCGTCGATTTCTCTCAGGATCTCCTTAGTATCCAGGTTGGTACTCGTTGATTTCCCTCAGGATCTCCTTAGTATCCAGGTTGGTACTCGTTGATTTCCCTCAGGATCTC
>NC_048568.1:36427500-36430000 GCF_013265735.2 Oncorhynchus mykiss
CTGTAAATTTGAATAGTTTATTTCACTTTTGTTTATTGTCTCTTTCAAACACATGTTTCCCATGCCAATAAAGCCATTACATTTAAATTGAATTGAATTGAATTGAGAGAGAGCGAGCGAGAAGAGAGACGAGAGAGACCAGAGAGAGAGAGAAGGGAGACACCACAGAAAGAGAGAAGAGAGCGCGAGAGAGACCAGAGAGAGCCCTTAAAGCCCTTAAATAGTAGTTAACCTTTTAGACAGAGAAGAGAGAGACCAGAGAGAGAGAGAGAGACCAGAGGTAGAGAGAAGAGAGAGACCAGGGAGAGTGAGAGAAGAGAGAGACCAGAGAGAGAGACCAGAGAGAGAGAGAGAGACCAGAGAGAGAGAAGAGACCAGAGAGAGAGAGAGAGAGAGAGACCAGAGAGAGAGAAGAGAGAGACCAGAGAGAGAGAGAGAGACCAGAGAGAAAGAGAACAGACCAGAGAGAGGGAGAGAGAGAGACCAGAGAGAGAGAGAAGAGACCAGAGAAAGAGAGAGAGAGAGAGACCAGAGAGAGAGAGAGAGAGAGAGAGACCAGAGAGAGGGAGAAGAGACCAGAGAGAGAGAGAAGAGACCAGAGAGAGAGAGAGACCAGTGAGAGAGAGAAGAGAGAGACCAGAGAATGAGAGAGAGACCAGAGAGAGAGAGAAGAGACCAGAGAGAGAGAGAGACCAGAGAGAGCACAAGAGAGAGACCAGAGAGCGAGAGCTAGCAGTCCACTCTTCAGACTTGTTACATCGCATATAAAATGGCTAAAAAAGTTCTCAGTTCTTTACGTAAGGTTAAATAAATAAAAAACTTCCTCCACACTTCTTCTTTCCTGTCAGTCCGATTGTGTTAGCTCAACCCTTTGCCCTGTAATCTTCCCCATTACAGAGGAGTTCTGCAACCATTATGGTTGGCTAGCTACCAGTGAAAGGCACTTATTACTGTTGTATAAAGACTTCTTCACAGAGGGACTAAACTCTAGTTACAGCAGTTACTTGTGGAACAGCCTTGAGCAGATTACATTGACATTTAATAACCATTTCCCACAGGCCTAATACTTAATTAGAAAAACAATAAATTGGCAGCCGGCACTTGATTTGCTGTAAAGCTGAGGGGCGGGGCCGGTTGGAAAACCACCTTAAAATCTGCAATAACAATTTAAAAATCTGTTGAGGAATACAGAGATTATTCTACATAGACGACTTCCATGTTGTATTTATATTGAAGATCTCTCCGGGCCGTGGCAGAGTGACAGGAAAATAATCATTAGAAGACGGTATATTTATATTTTGGTTGGATCTGAAGTAGCTTTCATTTCCTAAAATAATGTAATGTTGTCATGGCATCTGGCTATCACAGACCGACCAGTATGAAGTCTATTAGAACATAGTAGAGGATCTGTGTATCAGTAACTTCTACCGGAGCTCATGATGAGTTAGGATGTCTATTAGAACATAGTAGAGGATCTGTGTATCAGTAACTTCTACCGGAGCTCATTGATGAGTTAGGATGTCTATTAGAACATAGTAGAGGATCTGTCTATCAGTAACTTCTACTGGAGCTGAGTTAGGATGTCTATTAGAACATAGTAGAGGATCTGTGTATCAGTAACTTCTACTGGAGCTGAGTTAGGATGTCTATTAGAACATAGTAGAGATGATGGATCTGTGTATCAGTAACTTCTACCGGAGTTAGGATGTCTATTTGGCATCAGTTTAAACACTTGTCAACGCTTATTGACAAAATGGGAGAATGTGACTTTCTAAGACTTAAAGGAGCCAAAGAGGGGTAATGCTTGATTAGACTTGCTTTGGAAAAATTCCAATTGTCTTCCTGCAATAATTTGAACCAAGTAAGCAATTATGCACATGTATTGTCTGGGAATAATCGCCCACCGCAGGCAGATAGAGGAACCAAATTTCTCAGAACCTGAGTCATTTATAAATACACCAACATGCATTTTCTTAGAGTTTCTAAACTCTGGAAAGGGTTAGAGTTTCTAAACTCTGGAAAGGGTTAGAGTTAGAGATTCTAAACTATGGGAAGGGTTAGAGTTTCTACACTATGGAAAGGGTTAGAGTTTCAACACTATGGAAAGGGTTAGAGTTAGAGTTGCTAAACTATGGAACGGGTTAGATTTTCTACACTATGGAATGGGTTAGAGTTAGAGTTGCAACACTATGGAAAGGGTTAGGGTTAGAGTTTCTACACTATGGAAAGGGTTGGAGTTAGAGTTGCTAAACTATGTAAAGGGTGAGAGTTTCAACACTATGGAAAGGGTTAGATTTTCTACACTATGGAATGGGTTAGAGTTAGAGTTGCAACACTATGGAAAGGGTTAGGGTTAGAGTTTCTACACTATGGAAAGGGTTGGAGTTAGAGTTGCTAAACTATGTAAAGGGTGAGAGTTTCAACACTATGGAAAGGGTTAGAGTTTCAACACTATGGAAAGGGTTAGAGTTAGAGTTTCTAAACTATGGAAAGGGTTAGG